>NW_008661705.1:0-6089 GCF_000695815.1 Acanthisitta chloris | reverse complement strand
CAGGACTAGCCCTTGCAAACAACATTTCACCCTGATTTCTGAGTCTTCTGTAAGGCAGGTGTTTTTCTACTGTTCTTCCCTTCTTGGATGACAAACTACCTCTCACAATAACTCATAATGAGCACCATGTATGATATTATATATGAGGCTTTTTTCTCAATATTTTCTCACATTCTTTTAAGCACAACTTAACAACTAATGACTAATAAAACATATTTTTATAAAATCTGAGAACAATTATACTTTTCAGAATGGCTATTTATAATAGGGTACACGTGCTTGGAAACTGGTAGGACTTGATTTTGCCATTTTAACTTAGAGTATGCATTTAAAGCTGCATAGGCACATCATTATTCAGGCAAGCATATACTTATGGCCCATTCTAACCAAGTTAATGTTAGCATATAATTCAGTATTCTCTTGGATTTCCTAATCAAGGAACCAATCCTTACAATACATGCAGAGTGATTTATTTGCAGTGCTTCAGCTTCCATTAGTCACCAATAAACTAATTATTTATGATAATATTATGTTCTTCAGTTATGCCTTTTGTCTGACACTTCCAAGTCTTAGCAAACAAGATAAAAGATTGAAATCTTACTAGTCTTCATTTACAGTTTTATATGTGGGAAATTGACGTAAGTCTCATTTACAGCTCTTATCTTTGCAGCGTAAGGAATGGAATGTTTCCCTCCCACAGCTGACTGCAGATACCTGGTGGGAAGGAATGTACACTCATTGCTTCTCTGCTGGATAGCTACATGTAAAGGTGGTATTCAGCCTGCTTCTCCATAGCATCTTACGTCTCTTGACACATAGAGATATCCCTCATACTTTCGGGAAGAAGCAGTTCAGACCGATCAGTCTGCAAATCCATGTGTTGTCTTGACCACTGCCATGTCCATTTATTAACCTTCCATCCCATGGGGTATCTGAGAGGGGTAGCTGAGAGCTGGGCGTGCTCAGGCTGGAGAAGAGAAAGCTCTGAGAAGATCTTAGAACCACTTCCAATACCTAAAGGGGATCCAAGAGAGCTGGAGAGGAACATTGGACAAGGGCATAGAGTAACACAACAAGGGGGAATGGCATCAAACAACCAGAGGGCAGGGATAGATGGGATATTGGGAAGAAATTCTTGGTTGTGAAGGTCCTGAGGCACTGGCAGAAGTTGCCCAGAGAAGCTGTCTGCCCCATGCCTGGAAGTGTTCAAGGCCAGGTTGGATGGGGCTTTGGAGCAACCTGGTTTAGTGGAAGGTGTACCCCACCATGGCAGGAGAGTTGGAACAAGATGACCTTTAAGGTCTCTTCCAATCCAAACCAGTCTGATTCTATGATGCTGCTTCATCCACGGAGTTTTATTAGTGGAAATCTTCTGAGAGACACACTTTGGTCTTGTGCAAAACACTCCTGCATGTGACTTGTCAGTAAAGTGGTTTATGCCATTTCACATGAGCTCAATGTGTGCACAAGGCACGTTTTGTCTCTGTTCTTCTATCAGTCCTCACTGTGCTCGTGACAGTTACATTGGTACTCTATTAAACATTTTAAACTTTTCAGAGGACCAAAAGTACAGCAGAGCAGTTAACGAATCCTGATGTGTCAGACATTTCCCAGTGTCACTGAAAAGGCACAAGAAGAGATCCCTGTATGTATAAGGTTCAGAGATGCTGCAATGCTGAGGTCTTGGAACGTGGTCAATCATTACCTGCCCTTGGCTGCTTTGATCTCAATTTCATGTGCCCTCATGTTGCAATCCAGACATTAAGTCAACAGTAAATAGATCTTTAAATGACAACATTAAAAATCAGCATAGAGAATGTACTGTCCTCTAGACTTCTAAGCTAAAGGAGGATTCCTCTGTGGAGCTGAGGGTAGAAGGAAGAGCAATCAGAGCATAAGAGGAAGGTGGGAAACAGGATTTTCTGTATGTTATGGAGAAAAGACTAGTACTTCTCTGGTCCTGCATAATGAGTTTCCTGTCACACAGCACTAATTCTGCTGTTGTGATTATTTTCCTGCAAGGGACTGAGGTTTGTTTCTGTGTGCATGGTATCATATGGAATAGCACAGGACCCTCAAATTTAATGAATTCTTGTGCAATTGATGACAAACTAAGCCACCAGAATTGTCTTCATTAGACAGCAAGCTGTGTCTAAATGCTCTCCTCTGTGCAAGTGTCTGTGTAAACGTCTGCTTCTCTGGTGCATTAGTATGTTTCTGGGACCATCATCATCAAAAATACAATCACTAAAGCTCCATTGGTTCTTGCTAGGTAGGAAGCTGATAATGCTGCAACTACGTGAATTAGATTTATATATATATATATACACACACACACATATATATATATATCTCAGACAGTTCAGCCTGGCAGTGATTTTCACCTGCATGTACATGCTTGTTTTCATGTGTCATGGACAAGTCCATTGTGCCCAGTACATCCCAGCTCACATCAGAACCTACTGAGTTGCAGATAATTCAGTTAGTAGAGTGTGAACAGTGACTCAGCTGACCTCTGTGTGTCTGCACAAACAGATTAGATAGTGTCAGGATGTGATCACTGAAAACCCATCATCCACAATATTAAATTATTAGAGCACCACCAGCAGTTTTGGCCTCTGCTAACTCCTTGCCAAAATATCCTGGGGGATTTCAATGATTAGTGCTGGCTAGGAACTACTCCAGCAGGTAGCCTGATGTGGTCACCTGGGTTTGGAAGCTAAGACAGTTGCACATTATGAATATGGTCACACCATTCCATAGGATCTCAGGACCTAGAGGAAAGCACTGTTGCTAGCACAGAAGCTTTCCAGTCTGTATTTGCAACTAATCATATTACAGTTATTCATATTTGCCTAGATTTGCACCAACACAGATGAGCCTTCAAGATGCTCTACAACCTCCTCCCTTCCCCCTGCACATAGTTCAGCTTTCTTGAATGCACCTTTGTCCTTCTGATAGCAATCTTTTCTGTGCTATAAATGATTTGGGATCAAAACATATATTTTCTACATAGATCTGTGACCTGATTAAAGTTTGGAGTTTCACAGGGTTTCCTCACAGTGTCTGTCTCTGCTTGAGTGCCACTGTCACCTAAGTAAATCACAGTCATTAAGTGCTAGAGAGTGACATCTAAATCCCATGTTGGAAGTTAACCATTGCAGATCTCTACCTGAACAGAAGACATACGGTGAGGGACCATACTAATAGAAAATGTATGATCAAATTAACAAACCGAATATGTCCATGGAGTTATTAAAGATTATTTGAAATATCATATAATGTCATATCATATCATAGAATGGCTTGAGTTGGAAAGGACCTTGAAGACCATCTAGTTTCAATCCCCCAACAAGGGAGACACCTTCCACCAGACCAGGTTGCTCCAAGCCCATCCAACCTAGCCTTAAAATCATTTAAAGAACAGAGAAAACAATCTACCTGGAAGACTCACTTAAAATAATTAACTAGTTACTTCAATTTACTTAGTTACTTCATTTCTAGCCCTCTGGGAAGCAGCTCTGAGGTCAATATCACAAGCAAAACTCAGTTATGCAAGCCGTGACGTGGTCAATCACATCACAAATTTCCAATAAACCAGTCAGTGCATTGTGCAATGCAGGGGCAGGAGGTGTGGGCGGAATTCGTTTTCTCCCACTCAGTGGGCTACATCAGCTGGGGATGGGAAGAGAAGGGGCAGTACCTGGCTGGGGACCAAGAGCTCTTCCCATGTGCCTACAGCACATGAATGTTTTCTTCCCAGTCCCTAGTTTAAGATTAATTTCAGTTTCTTGCTGGAGCTGCACCCTTTGTGGGTTAGAAAACTTCTCCATACCATTTCTTATGGGTTAGATGCAGGACTCTAAACATCTTGTTGATATCTGGTGCCTCTTAAATATCTCCTTGAGATAAGCATAAGGGTGGTGAGGCACTGGCACAAGTTGCCCAAAGAAGCTGTGGATGACCCATCCCTGAAGTGTTAAAGGACAGCTTGGACAGTGCTTGGAGCAACCTGGTCTAGTGGAAGATGTCCCTGCCCACAGCAGGTGGATGGACTAGATGGTCTTTAAGATTCCTCCCAACCCAAACAATTCTGGCTTCCTATGATCTCACAGGTGAGCTTCTAGGAGCACCAAGTAAATTTGCTCTCTGCCTCTTTATTTCATCTCCCTATCCATGGATGGTGTTTCCCCACCATGCTGGGGGAGTAGGCTTCCTCCAGCCTTAGCTTGGAGCAAGAATGCCATTGCAGCACTTGCAGAGGCCAGCCTGGAAGAATCCCTCAAAAGAACAGAGAAGTGACAGAATTATCGAATCACAGAGTGGGTAATTTCGGAAGTGTCATCCTCAGGGTCATCCTAAACAGGCCTGTGTCCAGATGGTTTGAATATCTCCAGTAAGGGAGACTCCACAACTCTCTGGACAATCTGTTCTAGTGCTTTGTCGCCTGCACAGGAAAGAAAGTCACAAAGTGGTTAATTTTTTAACTCCCTTCACAGACACATCAATAAGGCATGAAACAATCTGACTTCCATCTGCTGAAGCTGACAAAAGGTTCAAGATGATTTTCAGTGACCCAATCCCACAGCAGCTGAGAGGGTCAATTCCAGTCCTCTGCATAAAGGTCTCCACGCAACCACTCACAGCTCATAGTTCCTGTTCCCCTGTGCATGACTTTGCTGGGAAACCGTGTCTTAAACAGCAGCACCTCAACCCCCTCCCTGCAAGTATGGGATTCCTCCTGGGTAATGAGCTGGACATTTCTAGGAAAATAACCTTTGGAAAGGCCAAGGCTTGCTAGCAGCATTAAGGGCTGCATTTCTGAAGAGTCATCTATACACTTTCACACTCACGTCTTAGCTGGGGACATGAAGCACAATTTAACTCACCCTTTACCCCCATCTCCAGCCCTTCAGAGGGGCAGTGAGAATAGTTTTGTGGGTGTTGGTGCAAAGAACTTTTGCTTTGTCTTGGTAAGGAATTCTTGAAATATAACAAAACTATATTTGAAATATATATGAAGGGCAGGGAGAAAGCTGTGAAGGTGCAGCATTAATTTCCCTATCTGAAAGAGCTGGAAGACATCTCAGAGATTCTCACCTTGCTGTTATCAGTACACTTTCCATGAGTGCCTGATCTCAGGGCTTTGTTGTTCTCTCAGCATGCCCTTTTCACAAGGTTTGTGCCAGTGGAAGATGAACAACTGCCTTAGTCCTTTGTGCATGGAAAATCATCCACATTTTGTTAACTTTGTAAGAACTTTTTCCTGGGATTTTGGCACTTATGAGAGAACAGAACCTGTCTGATAAATGGAATTTGGTTCCACAGCTTGCATGCTTCTTTACTTCATGTTTTGAGATTTTAAGTAATATTCCTGTAGTCAAAACTGTTCTTGCAACTAAATTCCTACACAAAACCTATATCCTTTATACAGGGGACATGGCTGATCAAATACAGAACTGCTGTAATGTAAAGGGCCAATTAGTTTGTAGGGGAAAAGCCAGAAATTTCACTTGTTTATGCTGCAATTGCAACAGCTTTGGTCCGAATGGTGTACAGCATAGCTGATTACAGTTTTGGGGCAGGAGGAGTGATTGGAGGAGAAGAGCAGGAAAGGCACCATCTACCCTCTGTTTTGAGAATATCCATAGCAAAATTCAAGGCAATTCAACACTTCAGCAAGGCTTTTGACACTGTGTCCCACACCATCCTCAACAGAAAACTTAAGAACTGTGGGTTGAATGAGTGGACAGTTAGGTGGATTGAGAACTGGCTGAATGGCAGATCCCAGAGAGTCATGATCAGTGGCACGGCATCTGTTTGGAGGCCTGTCACTAGTGGTGTCCTCCAGGGTTTCATACTGGGCCCAGTTTTGTTCCACATATTCATCAATGACTTGAATGAGGGGACAGAGTTGACTTCTCAGCAAGTTTGCTGATGATACAAAATTGGGAGGAGTGGCTGATACCTCAGAGGGCTGTGCTGCCCTTCAGAAGGACCTCGACAGGTGGGAGAGATGGACAGAGAAGAACCACCTGGAAGGTGCAAGGGCAAGTGCAGGATCCTGCACTTGGGGAGGAATAACCCCA
>NW_008661704.1:0-2385 GCF_000695815.1 Acanthisitta chloris | reverse complement strand
CCTGGAGTGGGATCAGGGCAAAATTCCCGGGGTGGGATCAGAGCTCTGCCTAAAGATTCCTGGGATGGGATCAGAGCTCTGCCTAAGGATTCCTGGGATGGGATCAGGGCAAAATTCCTGGGATATAATCAGAGCTCTGCCTAGAGATTCCCAGGCTGGAATCAGAGCTCTGCCGGAGCAGCCTCACCCAGCAGTATGTCAAACACCTCGACCCATCCCAAACTTTTGGAAAAACTGGGATTTGCCCATTCCCTCTCACGCTCCTCCTTTCCAAGTGTTCCCAGGGCATGAACTCAGCCCCTGGGACATTTTTCCGCATGGAACTTTCCCAGGGAATCATTCCGTGTCTGCTCTGGTGTTTACACTGAGGATAATAGAGGAGTCGTATCCCGCTAAGAGCTTCCAGCTGGGAATTCTCCTGCTTTTAACCCTTTGCCCGACCTTTGGCTCTGTTCCTTCGGAGAGGAGAAGGAGGAGGAGGAGGAAAACTCTTGGCATGGCATTTTCCAGCTTCTCATCCCATGCTGCTCCATATCCCACTTTCCCAGAGGTGTAGAAATATCCCTAAGCAGCTCCAGGTTGAGTTTTTCCTCCCTTTCCCCATCCCAACTCAGTTCTCCCCCCTAAAACTCCAGGAAATCCTGCTGGATTTTATTTTTTTTTCTTTTCCCTCTTTATCTTTGTCTCCTAATAACTCCCAGCTGGAATCTGCTGAGGATTTGAACACCATGTGGGAAAACATTCTTTATCCCACTCTTCTCCAAACTCCTAGAACTTTTCATCCTTATCTAACAGAACATCCCATCCCTTTTTTTCCCCCCCTATCTCCAAGCCAAGCCCTTCCCAACCTCTCTCTACCTGCCCTAGAGCATCCCAGAAAGGTGGGAATAACGGGAGGAGGGAGAGAAAAATGACATTCCCACCTGGAAAACCATAAGGAAAGTGTTTACCTGCTAGGAAACAAAGAATCAAGAGAGCTGTGATGAAGAAATTCCTCATCCTCCGACAGCTCCGAGTTGCTTCTCCTCCAGACCTTTGGATCCTTCCCCACGGAGGCAGGAAATGACTCTGGAAGGGTTGGACTCAACCTCCTTGTTAGGACAGAGGAGAATCCCAAGTGTGTGCCCAGGGAATGATGCTGGGCTGGATTTTCTCCCAGATGGAATCACTGGGATGTGACTGAGATGCTGCTCCGAGCGTGGAAGTTTCTCTTTCTCCGTTTGGGTCTGGTGAAAAGTTGTAAATCCTGGGAAGTTTTCCTGTTGGATGGTTTTGATTAGGTTTGAATGGAGCAGAGTTATAAATAGCAAATCCTTCTGGGAGAGAGGAGAAAACGATGACTCTGAGTGGGAGTTTGAGCCAGCTCTGACTTCCTGTAAAATCTAAGGGGATTTTTTTTTCTCTTGGCTTCGTTTCTCCTTTTCTCTGCCTCAGTTTCTCTGAAATGGGAAGAGAAAACACAAACTGGGGTGGGTTGATTTCATTTTACAGCAGATGGAAATGATGGATTGGGATGATTTTGGAGCTATGCTCTGTGATCCCTGTCAACTCCTTCATCCATGTGGGATCAGCTGCTGCTTCAACTGGTTCTTCTTTCTCTGAAAAGAAAAGTTAAAGAGAGAAAAATTTTCTTGGAAGAGGAAAACCAAACTCATCCCTGGAGAGAAAACTTTTCTTGGAAGAGGAAAACCAAACTCATCCCTGGAGTAACTGAGGGCAGGATTCCTGCTAGGAGCTGGGAAGGGGAAGGAAAATGGGAAGAAAAGGAGACAGAGGTGGTGTAAAATCAGGAAAATTGGACACAGAGCTCAGAAAACCAGGAGAGAGCAAGAGGAATCTTGGATAGTACAGGAGGAGGTGTGGAATCCTGGAATCCTTGGGTAGTACAGGAGGTGTGGAATCCTGGAATTCTTGGATAGTACAGGAGGAACTTTGTTTTGAGGTGTGGAATTCTGGAATCCTTGGATAGTACAGGAGGAGATCTGTTTTGAGGTATGGAATTCTGGAATTCTTGGGTAGTACAGGAGGAACTTTGTTTTGAGGTCTGGAATCCTGGAATCCTTGGATAGGACAGGAGATCTGTTTTGAGGTGTGGAATTCTGGAATCCTTGGATAGTACAGGAGGAGATCTGTTTTGAGGTATGGAATTCTGGAATTCTTGGGTAGTACAGGAGGAACTTTGTTTTGAGGTCTGGAATCCTGGAATCCTTGGATAGGACAGGAGATCTGTTTTGAGGTGTGGAATTCTGGAATCCTTGGATAGTACAGGAGGAGATCTGTTTTGAGGTATGGAATTCTGGAATTCTTGGGTAGTACAGGAGGAACTTTGTTTTGAGGTCTGGAATCCTGGAATCCTTGGATAGGACAGGAGATCTGTTTTGAGGT
>NW_008661703.1:0-474 GCF_000695815.1 Acanthisitta chloris | reverse complement strand
GGTCACTCAGGGGGTCACTGGTGGTCACTCAGGGAGTCACTGGGCTCAGGGGGTGGGGTCACTCAGGGGGTCACTCCGTGTCTGCCCCCCCAGGCCAACTGACCAAGGCGTCTCGGGTGCTGGTCCAGCGCTGAGGCTCCATGGGATCCCGGCGATCTCACCAGTGGCAGAGGTGGCAATGGGGGCTCCAGCCGGGGGTAACTGGGGTCACTCTGGGGGTCACTCAGGGGGTCACTCAGGGGGTCACTCTGTATCTGCCCCCCCAGGCCGACTGACCAAGGCGTCTCGGGTGCTGGTCCAGGCCGGAGGCTCCATCACGTCGCTCTCTGCGCGTGCCTGGGCCAGCAGAGAGGCCCCAGACCCTTCGTTACTGGTCAACGCGTGTCCGGACAGGTTGCTGCTCTTCAGGTCAGGGGGCAACAAAATCGGGGGGGGAGGTACCCCCCGGGGCAGTTTGGGGGCATGGAGGGGGCA
>NW_008661702.1:22113-35495 GCF_000695815.1 Acanthisitta chloris | reverse complement strand
TACAGATCATCTAGTCCCAACTCTCCTCACAGGGACACCTCCTCACTAGGTCAGTGAGTCTTCAACATCAGTTTATCCACTCTTCAAACTATGCTACCCAGTGTAGGTTCTATTGGCAGACTGGCAAAGATCTGAAATGATCCATGTGGATTTTGACCAAAAGGATGTGTTTTGTTATTTCATAGAATCATAGAATTTTAGGAGTTGGAATGGACCTTAGAGATCATCTAGTCCCAGTCCCCTGCATGGGTTGGTACACCTCCCACCAGACCAGGTTGCCCAAGGCTTTATCTAACCTGGCTGTGAACACTGCCAGGGTTGGGGCAGCCACAACATCCCTGGGCAACCTGTGCCAGTGTTTCACCACCCTCACAATAAAAAACTTCTTCCTAACATCTAATTTAAATTACCCCTCTTTCAATTTATCCCCCATTGCTCCTTGTCCTATCACTGCAGTTCCTAACAAAGAGTCTTTCTCTGGCTCCCTTGTCAGCCCCTTCAGATACTGATAGGCTACTATGAGATCTCAACACAGCCTTCTCTTCTCCAGGCTGAACAGCCCCAAATTCCTCAACCTGTCCTCATAGGGGAGATGCTCCAGTCCTCTTATCAACTTTGTGGCCTCCCCAAGGACTTGCTCCAACAGTTCCACATCCTTTTTATATTGAGGGCACCAGAACTGCACCCACTGTTCCAGGTGGGGTCTCATGAGAGCAGAGTAGAGGAGAATAACCTCCTTTGACCCTTTGACCTTTTGCCCACACTCCTTTTGATGCAGCCCAGGATTGGATTGGCTTTCTGGGCTGCAAGCACACACTGCAGCTCATGGTGAGTTACTCATCCACCATCACTCCCAAATGCTTCTCCTCATTGCTGGTCTCAATTATTTCCCCACACAACCTGTAGGTTGCTGTTAATTCTGGAATTTGCCAGTCAAGAAAATGAAATTAATTGCCCTACAGCACCTGCTGTGACTCTTTCTGCAGAGATTTTAGGAAGCTGCAAAGTAAGAACAGAGAGGACAGAGTGTAAATCAATGCAATATGTCTCTGCAAGCCCCTGGAATGATGGAAATGGGCAGAAAAGGTCTTTTATGTTCAGATTTTCTTATTTATTTCCTTTTCTTTGTGATGAAACCCTTCCTTCACTTTTATGAGTCAACAGAATAGAAACTGTCAGGCCAGCCTGACCTGACAGCAATATGTTTTCTGAAGTTGAGGACACAGGAGGGTTCTGGTTGGGGAGGAGAGATGCACATTACACTGTCTCTGTCTTGCAGGATGTCACCATGATCCACTTCATCCAAACCAGAACGTCCTGCTGAGAAATAGTTCAAAAAGTCCCCAACACTCCAAAAATCCAACCTTCTTTTTTTTTAACATGGACAGACACACAGATTAATTGCTAAAGTCACAAATATCCCTAACTAGGAGGGGAAATTGAGGGGAAGAGGTGTTTAAGCAGGATGGAACATGTGTGATTGTGCCAGATGCCAGAGCAGATATTGGAATTGACAGAAATGCATGGAATAGATTTAAAACAACAAAAACAATCCCGCAAATGTTTGTTTTCTTGTGTTTTCCTCATCATTGGTTTATTTCTTGTTTTTCCCTAAGTGCTTAAGAGCTTCATTATTTTTTTCCTAAGTGCTCTGCACAAAACTTATGGACTATGTTGAGTACCTGACATATCAATGACATATTAAAGGCATCCACCTGGCTACAACATCCTTTCAGGTAGTTGCAGGGAGAGACAAGATGTCCCCTGAGCCTCCTTTCGTGCCACATTTGCCCCCTCAACCACCGTCTCAGTAATCCAGGGAATGCTGAGGTCACCAGGCTCAGCTCAATGATTTGGGTGCACTATCCAATCTCCCATCATGGTAGGACAGAGGTGTTAGAGTGTCACCTGACCAGACCACAGAATTTGTCACCATCAGAAGTTCATGGGAGACAGCACAGCCAGCACAGCCCAAAGAGTGACAGTAAGGACTTCCCAACCAGCAACTGACAGAATGACCGGTCAGGTTGTTATTTTTATGAGCTGGATGCACCCCCATATTTTGCAGATTGGATATCAATGTTAACTGGATTTGGGGGAGGGTCAAGGCATTCCACCTTCCACAGCCAAAAGCACTGGGAACATTTTACAGCTGGCACTATATCCAGTGTGAGTCCTGAGGCATTTGTGTTCAGCTCCACTGAAGGGACAGAGCAGAGCCCAGAGTGAAACTCAAGCTCCTGTCAAGAGTCATAGTGATCCACTTCACCCAAGACACAACATCCTACTGATGGATATTTCAGCCTCAACACTCCAAAAATTCAACCCTTTTTTTCACATGCACAGCCACACATAGAGATTCATTGCTAATGTTACAGATAGCCCTAACTGGGGGGGGCAATGGGGTGTGTGTGTGTGATGGTTTGGGCTGAAGTAGAGTTAACTTTCTTCCCAGTGGCCAGTATGGGGCTATGTGCTGAACACAGGGTTGACAATACAGAGATGTTTTTGTTATTGCTGAGCAGAGCTCACACAGAGCTAAGGCTTTTGCTATTTCCTGTACTGCCACACTGGCAAGAAAGTTGGGGATGCATGGGAGATTGGGAGGAGGCACAGCTGGGACAGGTGACCCAAACTGACCAAATGATTATTCCATACCATATGACATCACGCTCAGTATAAAAAGTGGGAGGAAGAAGGAGGAAGGGGGCACATGGAATGATGACATTTTTCTTCCCAAGGAACCGTTACGTGTGATGGGCTCTGCTCTCCTGGAGATGGCTGAAGACTTCCTGCCTGTGGGAAGCGGTGGATGAATTCCTTGTTTTGATTTGCTTGTGTGTGCAGCTTTTGTTTTCTCTATTAAACTGTCTTTGCCTCAACCCATGAGTTTTCCTAGCTTTTACCCTTCCCATTCTCTCCCCCATCCTGCTGGTGGGGCTGCCTGGGGTTAAACCACCATCATGTATTTAAATAGGATGAAACTTTGATGAATTCTTAATTTATATGTTGCCATCAACAAAGCTGTTCCTGAGCAGGTTTGGGATATTTCCTCCAGCTGAAAAAGTCAGGAGTGCACTGCAATGGGTGTGCTAAAGTGTTGGCAGTGTGGTGCTGGCAGGAACACACATGGGGATTAACAAATTCTGAAATTCCACATCCTGTGAGCTCCAGGACTCCCTGAGTGTTCTCTGGTTGACATTGCAGGTAGGAGGAGTTTGCTGCTGCTTAGCTGTGACTCTTGAGTGTCTATGTCTTCCTGAGAATGGGGTTTGTCACACAGTTTGTCTACACAAGGGATACGTGCCCGATAGAGCCACACATCATTTTGAAAATGGAGAAATAAAAAATAAAACTCAAATAAGGGTAAAAATGAAATCAAAACAAGCAAGTAAAATTCTAAAAGAAAGGAAATAAAGTGGAAATAAAAGAAAAAGACAAAGAAAAATAAAACAAACCTCCCATAATTAATAAAACAAAACAAAGCAAAATGAAGCAAACTAAAATAAAGTAAGACATAAAATATGACAAACAAAAATATCAAAAAGACAAACAAAAATAAAATAAAAAAATATGTAACAAAAAAATGAAACAATAAAATAAGAAAAAGTAAAATAGAATGGAATAAAATCAAATGTAAAAATAAAATAAAACAGAAAAATTGCAAAAATAAAATTAATAAAATGAAAATAAAAAAATAAAAGAGGAAAAGAAGGTAAAGAAAAATAAAATAAGAATAAGAATAAAAATGAAACAAGGCAAAATAAAAAGGCAAACAAAAATAAAATTGAAATAAAATTTAAAAATAAAACAAAAAATAAATTAGATTAAAATGCAAGTAAAATAAAATGTAAAAGAATAATAATGAAAAATAAAACAAAAATAAAATAAAATAAATTAATCCAAAGCTGATTTTTTTGGCCTAATAGTGTAGTTCATATGGTCTTTCTGCTCCCTATGCAGCTGTATGTGTTGGTCCAAAGGAAAAGGAACAGAGTGTCACTTTACAAGTCTTCCAGGCAGGAATACATTGTGTTCTATAGAATCCCAGCACCCCAAAAAGATTAAATCTCTAATAAACCTGGATCCTGATTGGCTGCAGGGAACCACAGGAGAGGAACTGGGACAATGATCTTGAAATGTGAAGCAAAGCTGCTGATCCAATGTCAGCTCTCAGCCTGGCCAAAGCTTTGCTTCCTGATTAGCTTAACAGTACTTACAATTCCCAGACTTTTGCTGGAGCTGCGTGTGTGGATGGTTGTGTTAGAACAGGATTATTTTATGGATACAGTGAGAAGTGAGAAGAACCATCATTCCATGGGAAGAGCTGGTACCCAGGGAGTGCAACAAGGGCTGTGCTATTGGCTCACTGTGAGGCCTTGGCCAAGCTGTGCCCAATGTGGGCTCAAGGCCAAGACTTGTCTTTGACTTTATTTGTTTTCTCTCAAAGCCAACAGGGAAATACCTGTTTCTTTTACACATTCTTAGTGTATTTGTCGTGAGATTTACAGCTGTGCTGCTGCTGTTCACTCTGTTGCAAAACTTTTGAGGCTATTACAGTTTTCTGATGCCCCAACTCTGCCTGTCCACACTGTGCGTCACATCTCAGAATCACAGAATCATCAAGGTTGGAAAAGACCTTCACGATCATCAAGTTCAACCTTTGACCAAATCCCACCATGCCAAATAAACCATATTGTGAACCACCAAGTCTACTTGGGTTTTTGACACTTCCAGGGATGGGGAGTCCACCACTTCCCTGAGGAGCCTTGTCCAATGTTTAACCACTCTTTGCCTTCAACCTGTCTTGACCCCAGGAAAAAAAAAGATAAGGTAAAATTATCATAGAACCACAGAATTTTAGGGGTTGGAATGAACCTTACAGATCATCTAATCCCACCTCCCTGCCAAGGGCAGGGACACCTCCTCACTAGATCACATTGCTCAAAGCCCTGTCCAGCCTGGTTTTGAACACTGCCAGCACTGGGACAGCCATTACTTCCCTGGGAAACCTGTTCCAGTGCCTCACCACCCTCACAGGAAAAAACCTTTTCCTAATATCTAGCCTAAACTTCCCCTCATTCAACTTGAACCCATTACCCCTTGTCCTATCACTGCAGTTCCTAACGAAGACTCCTTCTCCAGCTTCTCTGTAGGCCCCCTCAGATACTGATAGGCTACTATGAGGTCCCCACACAACCTTCTCTTCTCCAAGCTGAACAGTCTCAACTTCCTCAGTCTATCTTCATAGGGGAGATGCTCCAAACCTCTTATCAGCTTTGTGGCTTCCTCTGGACTTGCTCCAACAGTTCCTTTTGTTGAGGACACCAGAACTGTACACAGTATTCCAGGTGGGGTCTCAGGAGAGCAGAGTAGAGGGGGAGAATCGCCTCCCATGACCTACTGCCCACACTCCTTTGGATGCAGCCCAGGATTTGATTGGCTTTCTGGGCTGTGAGTGCACACTGCCAGCTCATGGAGACCTTCTCATGCACCATCACCATCATCATGAGTCTTTTCTACATTCAGTTTCTATAAACCTTCAGGACAAAGGCAATTCCCTCTGTGTTGGAAAATAGTAATAGGATTAAAAGACTGTTAGAAAAATGTACCATGAAGATTGTCTGAGTGCTGTAATTTGTTGGAAAAGATGTTGTCTAAAGGCTGTATGTATTTATATGGCAAAATAGATGTGTATTTATATGCAACAAGCAGTGTACACATCAAACAATTAACTAACAGATACCACCAGGTAAAGACAATTAAACTGTGTGGAAAGTCAAATGCTGTTGTTGCTCCATCCATGGAAGTGTTCAAGGCAAGGTGGGATGAGACTCAGAGCAACCTAGGCTAGTGGAAGGTGTCCCTGCCCATGACAGGGGGTTGGAACAAGATGATCTTTAAGGCTCCTTCCAATCCAAACTATTCGATGATTTTATGATTCTATTATGCTAAATGTTATAGATTGGTGCAGTAAGCAGTAGTCTCACTACTTCAACCTCCAGTCAAGACCCTTCTCTAATTTAGACCTTGCACCTGGGTCAAGGAGCCAAGAACCTATTGCTTCTGAGTAGCTGCTGTGTTGTGATCATTGTGCAAAGAAGTAGATCTATTTTCCATGAACATTTCCATCTTTGAGGAGTCAGCAGGGAGTTATTCTTGAAAGGAAGATGCTGCTGTTGCTTGGCTGTCATGTGGAGCAGGCTGGAGAGAGCTGTAGAGACCCAAGTCCTGTGTAGGGGCTGAAAAATAAAATGCTTTTCCATATTTGTTCATGGACAAACCTCTCCTCTATGATCCAGCTGAAAGATGCAACCTCAGTGTGATCAGTTGTAGCTGTTTTCTACTAGCAGTAGTGATGTAATTACAAAGAATTACAAAGTATGCAAAGAATATTTATTGTGGCTGCTGCAAGACTTCAGGAAAAGAAAAGAAAAGAAAAGAAAAGAAAAGAAAAGAAAAGAAAAGAAAAGAAAAGAAAAGAAAAGAAAAGAAAAGAAAAGAAAAGAAAAGAAAAGAAAAGAAAAGAAAAGAAAAGAAAAGAAAAGAAAAGAAAAGAAAAGAAAAGAAAAGAAAAGAAAAGAAAAGAAAAGAAAAGAAAAGAAAAGAAAAGAAAAGAAAAGAAAAGAAAAGAAAAGAAAAGAAAAGAAAAGAAAAATAATCATGAAAATGTGGTTTCAAAGCATTTTCTCACCATTTAGGCTCAGTTAATTTCTTCCTTCTCTGAGAGAAAATGGAGAACACAAGATATTCACTGGCACCACTGGGACTCTAAATTGAGCAGTTTTAACTGCTTAGTCCTATCCATTCACCTTTCTCCACACACACTCCCAAATCTTGGTAATTCAGCTTTGATTTGTAATCCAAGACTATCTCAGCTGTTCTCCCCCAGCCCACACCACCATCAGCAAGACAGCTCACTAATGCTGAAATACAGTAGTATAAAAGCTGCTACTGTTCTCTGGATGGGTTGGAGTTGTGGATTTTCCTTGGCAAGTTCTGAGATAATATTTGGAGGTTGTTGATTGGGAACTAACTGTATTAATCATGTAACAAACATGCTCCCAGATTGCCAGGCCTAATAAATCTTATTCTCCTGCAACCTCCCATCATAAACACATTCAGAAACACTTAAGCAATCCCTGAGCCTGGAAGATCATCATTAGTTTTCTATCATATGCTTTAGCTTTGCTGTATCAATCAATGGGAAGACAAGATGAGCATGAGTTGAACTCTCCAACACATTTGCCATCCCCAGAGACAAGTGTAAGAGAAATGCCTGCAGCCAACTGTCTAGCAGTGCAGCCTCCCAAAAAGCTGTTTGCACCTTGTAATTATAATTACTGCTGAAGCTCTTCTCCACACAAGATTAGCATTTTATTGTGCTAAGCTCTGTGCAAATTCCTTAATACACAACAGACCATCCCTGTCCTGAGAAACTCCTGGGAAACTCCCAGTTTCTATAGCATAAGAACCACCTTATTCAATAATCACAGTAGGAACAAAAAACACAGCCAAACTGAATAATTTTCACAAGATTAATAAAGAATGTAATGGAGTTGAGAATTAATAAGTATTTTAAGTTTCTTTCTAGCTTGTTGATCATTCAGGGCTGTAGAATACAACTCCCTTGTGGAAACATTAGGCCAATGGAAAGATATAAAGATATAAGAAAGCTGCCAAGTTTCTCAGATTTTAATGTCTAAGAGGAATTAGATCATTTAATTTGATGTTCTAATCCTCCTGCAATGTTTTATCTCACCCAAATATGTTTTGGACAAAGCTTTTAGTAAGAGACAGTGATTCAGTTCTCACTACAATCCTAAAATGAAAACTGTGGTGGACACCAAATCATCTCTCACACGTGATGGACACCAAGTCATCCCTCACACGTGAAGCTGTGAGTTGTCAGGGAAATCAGATGGATTATGAAAAGTCTAGTGGACTGACCTCTCTGGGAACCCCACCTGCACCAAGTGCTTCCCAGGTCTGCCTTGGAAAGAATCTTCCTCTTGGAGAATTTTTTCATGTTCCCAAAGACATTTCTCGCACTCTCCCAAATAATAACCACCAAAATGGCTTTAAACAACACAGGGGCAAGTCATGGTGAGTTTGGGTCTTGATTTAGAAGTATCTCAATTCAGAAGTGTCCATCTGCTCTGCAGTGAGTACCAGGACCAGGAGTTAGACTTCTATGATCCTTATGGGTCCCTTCCAACTCAGTATATACCATTACTCTGTGACTCTCCGTCAATCAAACACATCTGGAATAAATCCATAAGAGTTTGGCTCTTGGAAGCAGACAGACAGCTTTACCCATGAGATACCTGACATTGCTCCTTTCTGACTAACGGGAAAAAAAATCAAATGTGAGAATTGATTTAGTTAAGTGCTTGGAGTTGAGTGAGGTGGACCTGGAAAAAAATCTTGTCTGGGGCTGGAAACTAACTCCTTAAGTGACAAAGCTGAAATGGCCTCAGGTTTTGCCAGGAGATGTTCTGATTGGATGTTAGGAAAAATTCCTTCACTGAAAGAGTGGTTGAGCTTTGGAACAGGCTGTCCTGGAACATGGTGGAGTCACCATCCCTGAAAATGTTCAAAAAGTGAGTAGATGTGGCAATTCATTATATAGTTTAGTGGGCATGGTGGGATTTGGTCAAAGGTTGGACTTGATCTTTGAGGTCTTTTCCAACCTTAATGATTTTATAATTCCATGATTCGATGCCCATCCCACCAGGCAGAATTTGGAGAGTGGATGCAGGGAAGCTGTGTGAGCAGCTGCATTTCTAAACTTCAACATAATGACAAGAACATAAAGTCATAAAGACATAAGGACAAATCTGTTAGAATACACCCAACTGATTTTATTTACCTATTCTGTTTTCTCTTACCCAAATTTCCCTTCTCTGAACTCAGGATTCATTTAAATCCTGAGCTGGTCAGACTTGTCCCACACTTTGAATTAGGGTGAACTTCAACATACTGGAAACATGGTCAGATCTTTTGTGAGCTAAACTTCAAAAATCCTTATAGCTTCATCTGAAATGTCAGGCTTGAGCCTTCAGCTGATAATTTCAACAGTATCCTTTCTGGATCAGATAAAAACATGGTACCCACAAAAAAAAGAAGTTTATCTTTCATTACTCTGAAAATAAAATGAATATGCCCATGGAAATTCCATTGGTATCCTTGAGTATTGACAGTTGGTGGAATTGCATTATACCCTCCCACATTAGTAGCTTGTTGTTGGAAAAAAGAATTCAGTAGCATCTTTATTCCTTCATTTTTATTTTCCCAATGTACACTGGATTTTTCATGGCAAGGAGACATAAGAACTCTGAAGACTTGGAAGAACAAACAGGAAAAGCTCAAAGACACCTAGCAAACACATGGCAGTTGTAGAGAAACAACCCAAATCCTTGAGTCCACCTCAGTGCTCAGAATTTGGCCTTCATCTAATTAAAAGTGTCATGTACAGACTTTTCATTGGCAAGGTGGGAGAAGTGGGACACAAGACTTTTAGTTTCTGTGATCACTTCTATCTGTGCTCAACACCTTACTTCAAACTGGTTTTCTGTGAATCTGAAAATGTCTTTGGATTCAGCTGCAGAAAACTGGCACCTTTGCACTAATAAAGGAAAAACAGAGTGAAGGTAATAAATGAATAAAATATGTCCTGTGTCCCTGGCTGAGTCTTCTTCTGCTGCTCAGCCCAGTGTTGACTTTGCATGGTTTAAAGCCTTTTCCACAAGTCTATCTTTCTTTCCTTGTTCTCTTTTTCCTCCTTTTTCTACCTAACACCTAAAAATAGTGAAAATTCCCACTGGCAGTTTTTGTGAGTGCCCTCCTAAACATCCAATTCTTCTTCTATCTGGCTCACAGAGGTAAGGCAGATCACCTCCAAGAAATAACCAATGTGTGTTGGTGATCAGACACAACTGACTTTTGTTTTGTATGCAAATCACCCCCAGAGTTGTAGGGATTGAAAACCTAATTTCAGGAGCACTAACAGAAGAAAGGTTAAATGAAGCCACATTTCTCCTTCTCTTCAGAAATAAGAACTTGGATAACTGCCATGGTCTTTAGGTAAACCTGAGTCACATCAGCTGTAAGATTAACTAGTGGAGGGGTGGCAGGTGTTTTGGTTTGGTTTTTATACAGGCCTGAAGGCCGATAAAATCTTGAGCCATTTGTCGCCGTATTTTTTCCAGGGTCTTTGCTGCAGAGGTTTCAGTTCAAATGGCAGTGTCCCTATCGCCCCTGGAAAGCCTTGCAAATACCTGCTTCTCATAAAGCAGAGAACTCACCTTCTTCCCCTATCCAGCCCCTTTATTTCATTTTCAGTAACAGGACAAGGGGGATTGGCTCCAAGCTGCCAGAGGGCAGGCTTGAATGAGAAATTAAGAAACACTTCCCTGTAAGACTGTTGATACACTGGCACAGGTTGCCCAGAGAAGCTGTGGCTGCCCCATCCCTGAAAGTGTTCAAGACCAGGCTGGATGGGGCTTGGAGCAACCTGGGCTAGTGGAAGGTGTCCCTGCCCATGGTAGTGGATTGGAACTGGGAGATCTTTAAGGTCCTTCCAACCCAATGATTTTATTATTTTATTATGCTGTTTCATTTTATTTTATGTAAACTAGTCTGTCCATCCATCCTGCTGAGTCATAGAATCCCTGAATGATTTGTGTTGGAAAGAACCTTATAGACCACCAACTTCCAACCCCTTGCCATGGGCAGGGACACCTTCCACTAGACCAGGTTTTTCCAAGCTCCATCCAACCTGCCCTGGAACACCTCCAGGACTGGGGCAGCCACAGCTTCTCTGGGCAATCTGTATCAGTGCCTCACCACCTTCACAGGGAAAAATTTCTTCTTAATACGTAATCTAACTCTGCCTTCCTTCAGGATGGTGAATCCAGACTCATTTCTTGGCTACAGGCTGAAACTTCTTCCTTCTCTCACATGAAGCAGAGCAAGTGAGACAGGAGGTGGTGGGTGATTTTGGGGTGGGGTTGTGAAGAAAGAAAGGAAGAGTGAAGTGCACATCCATAGCAGCAAGGGAAAGATGGATTAATTTCCTGTAGCACACTGTGGTACAAAGTCAGCAGTACTTCAAAGGAAATAAGCCATAATTCAGGAGAAGTAAAAACAAGCAGCCACTCTTCTCAAATCCCTCTCTCATTCTCTTTTTTCCCTCTCCTGCTTTCTAAAATTCCCTTGTAGTCAGAGAAATCCCAGTGGCCAAACACAGGGGGGTTTGATCTATTCATTTTATTTAACCATGACTTCTGTGAGGAAAATTGCTGTGCTTTTGAAAGATGAGCACTCTCAGCAAGAGGCTCATGTGAGGGATTCCTACCTTATACCCAGTGAGACCAAGTCTTCTTGCCCTCCATGAGCCAGATGTCTGGTGCAATCAGGGGCTTTGGGGTTGCTATCATAAAGTGGCAGAAAACCTGAAATTCAGGGCATAAGCCTCCTGGCAGGTGTTAATCTGGTTTAGGAGATTTAAAGCAGTCTGAGTCACCTACAACAAACCTCCTTTAGAGTCAAAGAAAGGAAATAAATGAGGGCAATTCCAGCATCAGTTCAACAAGTTGCTCCCTGGAAGAAAGGATGCAACAAAGGCTAGAAAATTAATCAGGGAAATTAAGAACCTATTGCAGATGAGAAAACTACAATATATATTCTAGCTTAGCCTAGCAGTACCTGAGAGATGTAAATATTAGCAAGGCAGAACTCGATATGTACTGAAAGATGTTGATGGCATACAAACACACAAAGAAGTCCATAGAATGTAACAAATTTTAGGTAGAAATTAGATTTACATACAGAAGAAGAGAGGGAGAAAGAGCTTTAATGGTCTTAAGTGGAACTTGATAAATGCAGAGAGGAATTGAAAGATTGAGTCCCTGCCTGTGTCAGGGGGGCTGGAACTAGATGACTTTTAAGGTCTCTTCCAACCCAAACTGTTCTAGGTTTCTGTGACTGATATAGTTCAGAATTGCATATGATGCCCCCAGATACACTTTCTTCAATCTCTTTTTGTCAGTATCTGATGTCCTGACTAGCATAAGTCATGGAACCCCATCTGGAGTACTGCACACAGTTCTGGTGTCCCTAACAGAAGAAGGACATGGAACTGTTGGAGAATGTCGATAGGAGGCCATGAAGCTGAGAAGAGGACTGGAGCACCTTCCCTATGAAGACAGGCTGAGAAAGTTGAGGGTGTTCAGCCTGGAGAAGGTTGTGTAGGCATCTCTTAGCAACCTTCCAGGATCTGAAGGGGCTCCAGGGAAGTTGGAGAGGCACTCTTGGTTAGGAACTGGAGTGGTAAGACAAGGTGTAATGAGGATAAATTGAAAGAGGGAAATTTAGATGAGATACTAGGAAGAATTTTTTTCCCTACGAGAGTGGTGAGACACTGGCACAGGTTACCCAGGGATGTTGTGGCTGCTCCAACCCTGGCAGTGTTCAAAGCCAGGTTGGAAGGGGCCTTGATCAGCCTGGCCTGGTGGGTGGTGTCCCTGCCCATGACAGGGGGCTGTGACTAGATGATCTCCATTCCAACCCCTTAACATGCTATGAAATTACGAGCCATGCTCAAGAAGCTCCTTGGGATGCTCAGTTAGGTACCAGTAAAGCAGCTCTAATTTTCTCTGTAAAATTACAAGATCACACTAATTTTATCAGCTGGTTTTAAAGGGTCTCTGACTGCCTAGAGTTAAGTTTGGATGAGTGTGAAGATATACTGTAGCATCCCTGACCACCCTTGATCCATAATGTGATCTCAGACTCTCCTTCCAGATGACAACACTTAGTCTTACCAATTCAGGCAAATTCAATTTTTCCCATACTGTCAATCAAACAAAGAATTAACCATTTCTCTATGTGCATCTTTCACTCCCTTCCTAAAATTAAGCAAATCCCAGAGTAATCTCTGGAATTAAAATAGACAAATCCCGACACTGTTGCAGATCTCAGGGGTTGGTGGCCAAACTGAAAAAAATCATGGATGGAAAAGGAAGTAGCAATTTTTCAGTATATTGTACTGATAGACTAACATGGAGCAGAGACAAACATCACCAACAAACTCCAGGAGGGAGAAAGAAAAGTTTCCCAAAGAGTTAGAGATACTTGTTCTGGAGTGATTTTCAAACCAGAGTAAGGATAATACGTGCTGATTCCTGGGCTAAGGTTTTCTTGGAGCTAGGGAGAATTCCAGGTGAAGTAAATTGATTATACCCCACTAATAGCTGTTAGGTTTTCCCGACAGTCCTTTCTTAGCAGGACAAGACAACTCCAACAGAATGAGTATCCTACTGTCAGAGTGCAATGAGGGCCAGTTGCTCCCTGTGGAAAGAGGAAACTAGATAGAGGGG
>NW_008661702.1:10794-22090 GCF_000695815.1 Acanthisitta chloris | reverse complement strand
TCCAGGCAAGTCCGTATGACAAGTCAGGTCCATGGACAAAGTTAGTGGGATCTTTCTCTTGCATTAATGTCTTGCCCTTTGGTTGCTGTAATAGTTCATCAGTTTTATCTAATAATCCTTTATCTTGCACTGTGTTGTTGGATGAAGGTGAGATGAAGGCTCTGATAGGACCACAGAATGAGGATGGAAATTCTTGGATCTCTGTTAATGCAACACAACATCATCCACCTTTTCCCCATTCATCTTGTTTTCCTTCATTCTTATAATAGGAAGTTCTTCCAGAAACTCACTGTTGTTATTAGGAAACTTTTCTTAACTTATAGCTTCATTACTGTATGATGAGTTTAGACTGATTTCTTAGTATTATTTCCTCTCCAGTCTTCTAATTGACTGCTGAACACACCCCAAACTGCCTCTCAGTAGATTACACAAGACCAAAATTCCTCTATCATTCCAGACACTCACTTTTGCATTTCCAGGGAGTCTTATTAGTAATTTCTGTACTCCGCTGCCAGTATGAATTCACCTTTCCTTCCAGGAGGCCCTTAAGCTCACAGGACATCCCAACAAGGTTTTCCCCATATTTAATGTGCAAGAAATTGAGTATTTGTATTTCTGGCCTCAAATTGGGAAGTTGTGTGCTGTATGTGCACTCTCTCCTAACTGTAGCCAGGAAGTGTAGTGTATCTATATGGAAAGGGAGAAGCAAAAGTTGCCTTTTCCCACAGAGAAAGGGTTTCCCAGCAATAAGTAAAAGGGGAATAATGATCCCACTGTTCAGACACCTTAGAAGTAGAATGAATAGAGCTGACAGGCACAATTTGGAACTCTAGAAATATATTTGTCATCAAGGGATTAAAAATGGAAAAGGCTTAGGTTACAAGCACCAGCAAAAAATCCATTTCCTATCATGTGATGTAGCTGAAGTCAGGATGTGTTTTACCTTTGGAAGCAGACAGCAGTCCTGTCTGGGACTGTTCTGGAGCTATCACTGTGTCCCAAACACTCGCTGTCATGCTCTTTGAACCCACAGAGCAAAGTTTATACTGTAGATTAGGTTTTCTTACCACAAACTCCCTTCCCCACCCAAAAATCTGACGTCTCCTCTGACCCAGGAAATGGGAGGTCAGAGGACATTAAACCACTTGGGCATGGAAGAGGAAGCTGTATCCTGACATCCAGGGCACTGGTGGAATGCTGCTGGCAGAGTCCTGACAGTCAGAGTTCATGTGCCTACAACACACAGGTGCTGGGCACCTCCTATAAGCCAAATTCCTTGTTACTGGTGTGCTATTGCTGCAAGAAAGGGTTTTACAGGATGTTTGTGACCTCATCCCTTATCCTGACACTTGTCAGCTCTTTATAATCTTTGTAAATGTCAAAGGGAAACTGGGAAAGACCTAATTGTTCTTCCTCAGATCATAGTGAAAGTGCTGACTGATCAGTTGGTTCTGTCTTGGGATATTTCCTGGAAGAAGTAATCTTGTGTTTTATAACTTCATGGCTCAAGTCCATGTCTCTATTCAGCAAACTTGGAGTAGTTCTGGGAGGACACAGCCCATCCATATCGGCTGCTGTCTGTGCTGTGATTCACCAAGGATCACTGCCAGACTAAAAAGCAGCTAAAGAAGGCTTGGCTGAAGTTTGGTCACCCTACATCAAGTATGATGTTAGAAGTGGAAATTAATTAGTGCTTATTGGTTTTGTGGGTGGTTTTTCAGTTAAATTGAAGATAGGTTGTGTATCCAGGAATCCTATATAGACTGGAAACAAGGGAGTACTTAAAAGCTGTAATAAAAATGCTCCTCTCTACCTCCTAGACAGAGAAAGCATCCAAGAAACACACCCTCCTCCACAGAGCTCTTCCAGACACAGACCCTCTGAGAATACTGTGCTCTCACGAGGTACCAAAGAGATCTTTCTCTGCTGAAGACTAGGAAATGTTAGAATGAGTTTCCTGGAAAGAATGTGGAGTTTCCATCACTGGATGTCTTTATGAGAAAGTGAGATAAACATCTGTCAATATTAATACAGGCAGACTTGAGCCTGACTTACTTACAGAGCTCCCCTCTGAACTTGGAGGGATTCAATCACCCTGTGCAGAACTGATATGAGTCGTATGCACCAGTTTCTAAGGAGAGAGAATTGATCACTTAATGGTCAAAACATCATCTCCTATCATGACATTGTAACCTCAGTTTGGCTGGAAAACACCTGGAGAACATGGAAAGCACAAGCAATAAGAGGATCTGAGGATCTATGTCCCTGCTTGGCCTCTGTTCACATGAACCATATAACAGGAATCCCAGAGGTTACCATGAAGATGAAACCACCATTTTCTGAGTGATGCTGGAAATGCTGGTCCTGCTCAGATTGAAGAAGGGGACTCTGCCCCTCTACTTCATTCTGGTGAGATCCTACCTGGAGTGTTGCAACCAGCTCTGGGGTCCCCAGCACAGGAAGGACATGGATCTGTTGGAGTGAGTCCAGAGGAGACCATGAAGATCACTAGAGGGATGGAGCATTTCTCCTATGAGGAAAGGCTGAGAGAATTGGGAATATTTATTCTGGAGAAGAGAAGGTTTCAGGGTGGCCCAGTTGTGGCCTTCCATCACCTGAAGGGGGCCTACAAGGAAGATGGAGAGAGACTATTTACGAGGACCTGGGAGTGAAAGGACAAAGGAAAATGGTTTCAGACTCAGAGATGGAGCTCTGAGAAACCTGGTCTGTTGGAGGTGTCCCTGCCCACGGCAGCGGGGTGGAAGTAGATGATCTGTAAGGTCTCTTCCAACCAAGACCACTCCATGTTTCCTTGCAGACATAAAATGCCCAAGGGCATCTTAATTTGGGATCACCACAGTATCCACTGCAAGGCAGTTTAAGACAAGAATGTCTGAGGCGTTCTTTCATAAAACCTTTGCCTACTTTACATGCCATGAATCATGTCCAAACATCCCTTTTAGAACTGCCATCATCCCTTTTCACTGTCAGAGTGAAATCATGGTGTCTCATCTCACACCTTGCCTTCAACTTTGAAAGCGAATGAGAGCATAAGAGGTGCTGTGTGTTTTCAGCAGTGCTGTCCATCAAATGATCTGCTTTGACGACATTGATCAAGCCCAGAGGGAAGGACAGTTTGACCATATTTGTTCATCATTTATATATCCAACAGTCTATCCAGCAATAAACCCTGAGGAGGTGGCTCTCCCCTTGCAGACAAGACTCTAGAAAGGCTGAAGGAAAATTGAACAAACCTTTTTGCAGTTTTTTTCTTCATAGAATCCCAGAATGTTTTGGGTTGGAAGGGAACTTAAGGCCCATCTCATTCCACTCGCTACCATGGGCAGGGACACTTTCTACTAGACCAGGTTGCTCAGATCTTCACCCAGTCTGGCCTTGAACACTTCCAGGGGTGCATCTTCTGATTTGCAATATAATCAATCATAAAATTATGCTATCTGGAGTAGAGGCATCTTTTATCACACCGTTTATCACAGCTATTTATTTGGAAGGCAACTCGATATTCACCATCAGCTAAACAATGTTTTCTTCAGTATCTTCTTCAAAAAGCCTCTGTGGAGTTTGGTTGAAATGCTTCCACTCAAACAACTTTCTGATAGAATATTTAGATTCTTGTCCAAAGAATTTTTTCAGCCTTCCAAAAATTGTTTGCTTTCCATGGCATAATTTAATATTTGCAGCAAAAGAAAATACCTAAAGACCACAAACACTTCCAAGGACAAAGCACAGTAGGACCTTGTGGGAAGTGGGTTTTTTTGGTGCCTCAAGTCTCTGTTCTCTGGCCTGGATCATATTTTTCAGCTTGACTACATCTCCCATGATGCCACAGTGCCAAAGGGTCTTATGATGTTCTCAGGGAGGTGAAACTATGAGGTATTTGGTAAAGTGAGTGTGTCCAGAAAATACTCATATTATATTCCAATGAGAAACTGTTCCACGTTTTCCAAACCCGCATTTTCAGGTTTTTGCCAAAAGTTTTCATTTTTCAGCTAATTTTTAATTAAAAAAAATCAATGTTTTCTATGGAAAAATCAACACTACATTTTAACCTGTTTGGTTTCAAGCTACAAAGGGGAAATGAATCCCAGAGGAGTCATACCCAAAGGACTGAATTTACAGCTGGTGTCAATTAACATCACAAGCACTTGTTAGGAGGGGAGTGATACTGACTTAGGGGAGCTAAAGATGAAGCCAAAGGTTTGTAAAGTACTGTGTGTACTCCAGACTTAAAGTAAGACATATTTTCTCTCTAAAACGTACCTCAGGCAAAAAATGTGGAAGAATACACTGTTCTTAAAAGAATCTTGTAAATTATACAGATGTTTCACTATTCCCATTCTCCTGTGCTTACTCTAATTGATCTGGTTTTTTTAGAGGTTTCATAGTTTCATAGTATATTAAAGGCTTGGAATGGACCTGAGAGATCATCTAGTCCCAACCTCCCCTGCCCTGGGTAGGAACACCTCCCACTAGATCAGGTTGCTCAAGGCTCCATCCAACCTGGCTTTGAACACCGCCAGGGTTGGGATACTCACAATCTCCCTGAGCAACTTGTGCCAGTGTCTCACCACCCTCACAGGAAAAAAATTCTTCCTAATATCCAATCTAATTTTCCCTCTTTCAGTTTATCCCCATTTACCTCCCCTGCCCTGGGTAGGAACACCTCCCACTAGATCAGGTTGCTCAAGGCTCCATCCAACCTGGCTTTGAACACCGCCAGGGTTGGGATACTCACAATCTCCCTGAGCAACTTGTGCCAGTGTCTCACCACCCTCACAGGAAAAAAATTCTTCCTAATATCCAATCTAATTTTCCCTCTTTCAGTTTATCCCCATTTATCCTCCTTGTCCTATCACTGCCTAACCAAGACAAGAGTCCCTCTCCAGCTTCTCTGTAGCCTCTTCAGATCCTGGAATGTTGCTATGAGGTGCCTACACAACCTTCTCTTCTCCAGGCTGAACAGCCCCAATTTTCTCAGCATGTTCAGATACCATCAATGACATCTATAATCAGGAAAGAAAATGACAGTCTTGGTTTTATATCTGTGCTTGTACACTCTTGGCATTATGTTTAGTTCAGTAGCATGAGGCTTCTTCCTTTCTGCACTCATTTGAATCTACTGCTTTTTGTGTTTTTAGAGAGTGCCCATGCAATTCATGCCTTGCTGTCCACAAGATAGGAAGAACTACTTCCAAACACCTTTAGAGATGCTGCACTGAGCTTCCAAATCCTCCTTTACACCATCCCTTGTTGTGAAATTATGCAGATTCCTGGATGACATTGACTGCTGGAATGGCTATTTTGTTACTCAATACAGCAGTGTTTAGCTGATAAAAGACAGACATATGTCTGTATTTTATGTATCTACACCTTAAACATTTGTGCCTTAAGTCTCTGTTCTCTGGTCTGGGTCATATTTTTCAGCTTGACTACATCTCCCATCATACCGCAGTGCCTAGGAGCCTTGTGATGTTCTCAGGGAGGTGAAACTATGAGGTATTTGCTGAAGTGATTGTGTCCAGAAAATATTAGTTGGGTCAGATATTAGGAAGAAGCTTTTTCCTGTGAGGTTGGTGAGACACTGGCACAGGTTGTCCAGGGAGGTAGTAGATGTCCCAACCCTGGCAGTGTTCAAAACTAGGTTGGATGGAACCTTGAGCAACCTGGTCTGGTGAGAGGTGTCCCTGCCCAGGGCGGGGGGTTGGGACTAGATGATATGCAAGGTCCCTTCCAACCCCTAAAATTCTATGATTCTATGATAAAACTGTCCTCCCAGCCTCTCTTTCTAGTCATCAGAGAGAAATGGGCACTTTTGGGGCTTATTCAGCAGATATCTTTGACTATCTCCTTTAAGATGACATGTTCTGTGCAATAAACTCCTTTCACAGCATTAATTACATCTTCATGAAGTATCAAGTGAGCCAAAGATGCCTTGATCCAATGGAAGCATTGGTTGGGGAGGGTGAATGTCAACTGCAGGCTGCTCCAGCATTTTATGGAGACACCCTTGACTCTCCACACTCCTGGAAAGATGTCCCTTCAGGTGCAAGTATTACCAGTGGTTTAAAAATGTGATTTTGGTGATGTCTGTCATATATGTGGATAGCCATGTGCGCTCCTGGCATAGGATGAGTCTCCTCCCTGTCATGGAGCTGGGGGTGCAAACCTCCAGTTCCTGAGGTAATGCATTTGTGGGCATCCATTGAAGGAGTTGTGGCTGCTCTATCCCTGGAAGTATTCAAGGCCAGGCTGGATGGGGCTTAATGCAACCTGGGCTAGTGGAAAGTATCGTTGACCATTTCAGGAGGGTTGGAACAACAAAATCTTTAATGTCCCTACCAACTCAAGCCATTCTATGATCCTATAATACATAAAGAACTGCCAGAGATCAAGTCAGAGCTGCAGGAATTGTTCTAGCAGGCAAAACTCAGCCCTCAGGACACAATGCCCATACGGCCACTATCTCTGTTTCTCTTTCAGTGTATACCTCCTGCTTAAGCAATCCTTATCCACACCCTCTTCCAGGCTTCCTAATCAGGGTTAGAGAAACAGTTCACATTATTCTTGGTCACCTCAAGGCCATTTTTGATCAGATATGATGATGAGAACAGGCATGATGTAATTACCCCCCCAAACCCAAATACTAATAGAAATGATAATAATTTATGATTATTTCTCTTTGTATGTTTGCCCATTTGGGGAGTTGATTTAGCTGAAAAGGGACATGTTTTCAATTAAACAAAAATGGGATTTAAATTGAAAAGGCATTAACCTTAACATTAATCCAGGAATTTTCATCTCAGAGGTCAGTTGTTCCTGGCAGGAGTGACAACGTGTCATGAGTAAGTTGGGGTTAGAATTTAAAACATTTAGAACAGCCACACTTCCAGTGGCCTATCGAAACTGCACAGCACTTGCTTTTACATGGAGCAGTAATGACTTTCCATTGGTTTCCAGATGGTTTTCCACATCTGGAGATAACTCTGTTGTAATGATGGGGGGGGGGGGGGAGAGCATTTGAGCATATACAGTAGTTTGTGCTCAAACTTCTCACCAAATCCTTGGATTTAAGATGTAGTTTCTGTTAGCTTGGACACTAGTTACATCTTCATACAGACAGAGTCATAACCTCCGCAGTGTGATGCCAGTACTAGTATAATTTCCTTTCTTAATGTAACATTTTATTAGTTTATTAATTATTAAACAATTGACCAGTTCAAACATGGAGTTATCTTTAAGTCCAGAATGGTCTTATTTTGCTTTGCCTGTGGTCAAAGTCCCTTACCAGTGAGTTCTACTACCTTCCAGGAGCCTGAACTATCTGGGGACTCCTTTCCAAAATGGAATGGCATCTTCCTGATGGTTACATCAAACTTGGTTTATATACAAACACTGGTTAGGCACAAACACTGGTTACATACAAGCACTGTTGTCTTCAAGGTGAATGACAGCTGCATTTGTCCAGTGTGGAAGATCAAATGTGAGGTCACAGCCACTGTACAGGGAAAACACTTGAGCTTGTGCTTGAACCACATGTGAAGCTGCAGTAGCTCAGGGCAGTCACCAGACCCCAGCTGGTTCCAGCTTTGCTCAACTGCTGGGTAACAGGCACACAGAGATGGATCAGTAAATGGGTGAGGACATGGGAGAGCATAAGGTGTTTTTCCCATGGCTAGTGAATGGAAAGGGAGATATCTCCTGTCCTGTTGCAAGTTGTCTTCTTTTCCAGGTATTTGGGGGGTGTGTGTTAGGTTTTGGCAGGCAATTAACATGTCCTAATGAAAGGACTTTTCAAGGTTCAGATTTAGAGCCTAAATGAAACCACACAGCAGTTTACAACATATTTATACCCCATTGACATCAGAGTGCCATTGATTCATCCTGCAGAGTGTCACTGACCTGAGATATAAATGATAACCTACCAGTGCAATGCCCTTTGTTTCAGCAGCTTGGAGCTGCCAAATCTCCTACATTGAGTGTGACACTCACACAATTCAAATTCCACCTTTCTTTCCTCCATTCCTAGAAAATGAGAGGGGAGATCCCAGCTCTGTGCCACCATCAGGTCCTGCTAAAAGAGCTTTACCTGGCAGAGCAACATGGTCTAGTGTAAGGTGTCCATACCCATGGCAGGGGGTTGGAATTAGATGATATGGTCCCTTCCAACCCAAATCATTCCCGGATTCTGTGAAGAAAAGTCCCTACTGGGAGATATTTGGCAGCTGTAACCTGCCACCAGGACTGTTTCCATTGTATGATCTCCCATCTCAAACATGATCCTTTATCCATGACCTAGAGTGACACTGTTTCTGACAGGCCACAACATCATTTTTTTCCTATAGAAAGAAAAACCACCCTGAAAATAAGAATTTTCCAGGCACTTTTTTCAACTCTGGTTGTTAAAAATACACACTGATCCCATCCCATTTTCAGTATTTACTGTACATTATTTTTGCTTTAAATTTTAGGAACCTCTGTGAATACAGAGCTTCAGATCATTGCCATTTCCAATTCCAGCTGGCTCTAGATGTTGGCAAGGAGGTTATCAAGCCACATGCAATGTATTATTATTGCCTTCTCCCTTTGTCCAAACATTTTTCTAACCTGTTAAGCTCTATGTGATCGATAGTTACAGATGATTTTTCTTTTGCCAAGTGCTGAGCTAAAAATGTCTTTGCTTAATCAAGAAAACATCCACAGGGGCTTGACTTTGATATGGAGTAGTGTATCTAGGATTTTTGATTAAAAACTGTGAGGAAAAATATTGGTAAGAAGCCACCACCTGATAGCAAATTCAATCTCTAGTTACAGTAGTTTTACTGCATAAAATATTACTGTATGATGTTACATTGCATTTCTCCAGGATGATTTGAATCAGATTTTTTCCCCCTGAAGTTTGTACTTGGATAAATTCCAGTCATCCATTTCACATACTGATCCAACTGTAGGGTTCCTTGGAAAACTGACCAAGCAATAGGCATAAGGACATTGACTCTTTAATCTCAGGTCAGGGTAATGAGTTGGGCTACATTTCTGGCAGCTTCTTCTAGCATGACCTCACTGCTGTTTGCACCAGAGCTTGTTTGGGATCAGCATCTGAAGATAAAAGTTGCTTACCAGAAATTTTCCTGGGAAAATAAGGGCAGAACACAAAAACACTCTTTTTGCTCCCATGGCAGTATAGAGTCATAGAATCATAGAGTTTTAGAGGTTGGAATGGACCTTACAGACCATCTAGTCCCAACCCCCCCTGCCATGGGCAGGGACACCTCTCCACTAGACCAGGTTGTTCAAGAGTCAAGAAATAAAGTGTTCTGATCAATTCTCTTGGAATAAGTCCAGATGAAGCCACTGAGTTGATCACAGGGCTAGAGAACCTAGATAACTATCAATCAAGACAAGATGAGAGAGCTAGGGGTGTTCAGCCTGGAGAAGAGAAGGCTCCAGGGAGACCTTAGAGCCCCTGCCAGTGCCTAAAGGGGCTCCAAGAGAGCTGCAGAGGGACTTGGGACAAGGGCCTGGAGGGACAGGACAATTGGGAATGGCTTCCCACTGCCAGAGGGCAGGGATAGATGGGATATTGGGAAGAAATTGTTGACTGTGAGGGTGCTGAGGCACTTACACAGGTTTTCCAGAGAAGTTTTGTCTGTCCCATCCCTGAAAGTGTCCAAGGCCAGGTCGGATTGGGCTTGGAGCAACATGGTCTAGTGGGTGGTATCCCTGCCTATAGCAGGGGGTAGGAACTAGATGATTTTTAAAGTGCCTTCCAACCCAAACCATTCCATGATTCCATGACTCTGTGATTCTTGTGGAAGGGAGCCTGGGTGACACTGTGGTCAAACCAGAGTCTTACTTTATAAAATCGATACCTCTTCATTTCCTTGAACCTGGTTGAGAAAGATTTACTAAACTCATCTAATAATGCTTATTTTGGTGCCACTCCTTTGCTCAACCTGTGTTACTGTCGATGCAGCTGGAATTGTCTTTTGGTTTTGTAATAACAGTGTCTATTAAAATCTTAATTACATCATTCCTAGTTTTCAACTTCCTGAAAAATCTCAGTGTAAAAGGCAATGAAATACACAAATACCACGAAATACAATGAAATTCAAGGCAAGGAAGCAGAGGTGGATCAGAATTACAGACAGGGATCCAAACTAAGTCGATTCTGAAATCCATTTTTGCACATAAGTACTATCCTGTGTGATCAGGAGGTGAAAGGCAGCACTTCTTGCCTCTGAAAAATGTGAGCAACTCGTGGCTTCCAGATGTTCTGAAAGGAAAAACACGAACCCTTGGCCACATCACAGGGGAGAAATCCAGCTGAGACCTAAACATGATTTTCTAAGGGAGTCTATAAAGTTGATTGCTGGAAGCCATGAGGGTGTGGTGGGGAAAAGTAACTCTATACTGCCAGAATTTATCCTACATTTTCCTTCTGCTCTTACTTCAGATTCCTGGGTTGGAGACAGGATTTTGAATTGGAGAGAGAATCCTGGGTTGGAGAGACAATCCTGGGTTGGAGAAGATGATCCTTGGCTGGAGAGAGAATGCAGGGTTGGAGAGAGGATCCTATATTGGAGAGAGAATCTGGTGTTGGAGAGAGAATCCTGGTTTGGAGAGAGAATCTTGGGTTTGAGAGAGAATCCTCGATTGGAGAGAGAATGCTGGGATGGAGAGAGGATCCTGGGTTGGAGAGAGAATCCAGGCCCAGATTGCGTGACAGATTGCCATGACAGGTTGCAAAAAAGCTGTTTTTGCAATTCCTGTGCTCCTCTGTTAATCTGATATGGCTTATAGGAGCCCACAGAAGATGCAAGAAAAATTTGGAAAAGAGCTGACATTAAGATCTGGATTCTAAGACCTGTTCTCATGAAAAAAAAAAACCCAACACAGTATATTTCTAATAAAAATAATATGAATAGTGTTATTAATAATATGATTTCTAATATAAAACTCAGGTTTGTTTATTTGTTTTGAAAACCACAATTTAATGTGTTCACAACTGAGAAAAGAAAGCAATTGCAGACTATAATGTGAAACAGAAAGTGTTAAGGCTTTGTTTATTTATTTCCAGTTATCAATGGAAAATGTTGAGTTAGTATTGCAGAAATTAGTTCATTATTTATTTTTTCCTCCAATTTCATCTGTCATAGAATCACAGAATTTTAGAGGTTGGAATGGACCTTAGAGATCATTCAGTCCCAACCCCCTGCCCTGGGCAGGGACACCTCCCACCAGAGCAGGTTGCTCAAGGCTTCATCCAACCTGGCTG
>NW_008661702.1:0-10745 GCF_000695815.1 Acanthisitta chloris | reverse complement strand
ACAGGAAAAAACTTCTTCCTGATAGCTCATCTAAATTTTCCTTCCTTCATCTTGAACCTGTTACCCCTTGGTTCTATGTGTAATTAGTTACAGGGAAAACTAAAGGGATAAGTCAAAATTCACTATAATATCAACTTTCTTCCAAAGGAGTAAATAGCTTCTATGATTATATATTTCAGGTAAGGCCCTTTCCCAATTTATTTGGTGAGACACTGGAATGTTCCTGCTAGCTTCTTTGAGGTAAATTTCACTATATGGGTTAGAAAATATTTTCTAATATAAGACTGGAGCCCAAATATTTATTCAAAATACCTTCTTAATGTTTTCAATGAAATTCTTTGATTTCTTTTAACTGAACAAATTTACAAGGTTAGACCCTAATACTGCTAAAAGAATAATACAAATCTAAATGCTATTAGAAAACGTATGAATTAAAACAAAGACCCATAGAACTCTTTTAAAGCCATTCTTAAAGTGAGCTAACAAGAAAAGGAAGGCATTGAAATCCAAATTGTGTTTATAACCTGTCAAAATTCTACACTGTAATGAATCCAACAGAACATCCAGGAGAGCAGTGAATTTGCCAGGACTCTGTCACACCATTTACACATGAACTGACCCAACACAAATGAGCACCTAAAATTAAACTCCAAAGTTTGGAGTTCATACAAGTGACAGGAGCATTACATTCATTGAGATATAAGATTAATGCTGCTGGCTGTCTGTTTTCCAAGTCATTCCTTCCTTGTTTTCCAAGACAAAATTTGTCATGTTTCTTTTATTTCCAGGAAAATTTTCCAATTAAACAACAGGTGTTTAAGTGAATTAGGAGAAGAGTAAAGCCAATAGGCAAAGCACACAGCAAACCTTTCCTCCCACCTGGCCCTCCATGGGCTTCTCCAAAATGTAATGAAAACACCTAAGTGTGTTATCCAAAATCCCCTTGGAGGTTTAGTAAAGTCTGATGTCATTCTATGCTTCAGCTGGTAACCCAAGGTGACCTCATAGCCAAGTGCAAGACTGTATTGCTGTTAAATTGATTGATAGTGGTGCAATCAAAAGTCTCCAGTTCTCCTGCCAGGAATGATGGCCTAGGAAGCACAGGTTAATTCTCCAAGGCATTTCTTTAAAGAACTTTAACTCCCTGTGTTCCTGGAGATGGATTTATTTGGAAGAAAGAGCATATGGAACAGTTAAGAATTAAGGGAACTCTACTTGTTAGGAACTGGAGTGAAAGGATAAGGAGTAATGGGGATAAATTGAAAGAAGGAAATTTAGATGAGATATTAGTTTTTTGCCGTGAGTGAGACACTGGCACAGGTTGCCCAGGTTGAGTGTTGGGGTGTTTTTGAACCAGCTCTTTATGGCATATAACTCTTTTTGCTCTCACTCCTTGTTTATATCAGCAAATATTTGTGGACACCTGTTCTACCTCTGTGCTAGTAACCCTCTGGCCATCTTAACTCCTTCACTTTGATTATTAAAATATTCCCAACCATCCTGGGAGAAGTCACAGAATCACAAGATGGGTCAGGTTGGAAGGGACCACAGAGGGTCATCTGGTTCCATCTCCCTGCTCAAGGAGCATTATCCTAGAGCACATGGCACAGGATTGTGTCCAGATGGTTCTGAAATATCTCCAGTGAGGGAAACTCCACACCCTCTCTGGTCAATTTTTTTCCAGTGCTTGCTGACTGCATGGGAACGAAGTTCTTCCTTGTATTCAGGTACTGATCCTGTGCATCAGTTTCTGCCCCTTGTGTCTTGTCCTACTGCTGGGCACCACTGAGCAGAACCTGATCCAGCCTCTGGCACCTTCCTGCAGATACTGATGGACATTGATGAGGCCCCCTCTTACTTTCCTCTTCTTGAGGCTGAACAGGCCCAAATTCCTCAGCCTTTCCTCATAAGAGAGATGCTCCAGTCCCCTAATCATCTTTGTTGCCCTCCTGCTCCAGGAGCTCCATGTCTCTCTTGTACTAAAGACCACAGAACTGGACACAGCAGTCCAGATGTGGCCTCAAATCTTTGGGAATTGTCCTCTCCAAGCTGGTCCCTTTCCTCTGACCCATTCTGTGGCAGATATGCCTGAATCAGTTCTTCAAAGTCTGGTGAACAATTTCCTTCTGGCAATTCTTTGTCCTGATAGGCACTGTATGGTTTGTCACATATCTAGTTACTAGAAGTCTTTCTGTTGACTTGTCTGGAATTTGAATAAAGGCTTATCATGAGGCAGATTTGAAGATGAAACAGACCCTGCTGTTAATTAGGTTTCCTCAGAACTGTTGCCTTTCTTTAATGTTGGTTATTTTTGACCTGAGCCTTTTGTGCAGATGCTGTTGTCTGCAGTGGTTAGCACCAAGCCAAGTCTTAGATGCTTTGCAAGGTTTCCTCCAGCACCACAGGGGTCATCAGGTCACCTTTTTTCCTATTTAATAGTTACTAGCTAGTCATGATTGGCAGTCCTGTTGTCAGATGTAGAGGCTGATAAAGGCTCTGAGCAGAAGAAAGCAATTTTTCATCCCTTGTGTTATTTAGCAAACGTGTTGCAACAGAAGGCTGAAGTGTTCCACATCCAAACCCCAAAGCACTTCGCACTTCTAACCTCTTCCTTCTGCCTCTCATCTCCTCCAGGAACAGAAGGAGGTAATTTCCAAGGTCAACATGTTCCCTTTTACTCAGATGCTTTTTTGAACGAGAAAGAAGGAGACAGATATATTCATTTTGCCTTGTGAATTCCAAGTTTAAAAGGAGTCTGATGTATAACCCTCCCCTCATTTGAAAGGCTCATTTCTAACATACCTCAGGAACAGCCAGATCTGATAGGGAATATCAGTCAGAATTCTTTCATGTAACTCATTTCCTAATCTCTTTGCTCCATCATTGAAAGGTTAATAGGAAAAACAACAAATGGACATACTGCAGCAATCAGGCAAATATCCCAACTCTGTTTACATGGTTACACAGCCTTCATGTGATGACAGCAAACAGATGTGTCCCTGAACAGAAAGACACCTATATCTGCATTTCTTTTGCTTTGGTGGGATATAATTCCATCTTCTATCTTGTATAGCTGTGCCTGGAGGCCATCACTGAGAGGATAAAGGTGGCACACAAGGTGCTACAGAGATTCATTGAAAGAAGCCTCAGAGAACTGATCATTACAATGAGGAGTAACAGCCCTGTTTGAACAAGAAACCCCTGGGATCAACACAGGCTGGGGATGGACAGATTAAGAAATGAGAGGGATAGAACACTTCTCCCAGGAGGAAAGGCTGAGAGAGCTGGGGGTGTTCAGCCTGGAGAAGAGAAAGCCCTGGGGAGACCTAAGAGCCCCTCCCAGTGTCTAAAGGGGCTCCAAGAGAGCTGGCGAGGGACGTTAAACAAGGGGCTGGAGTGACAGGACAAGGGGAAATGGCTTCACATGGACAGAGGGCAGAGTTAGGTGAGATATTAGGAAGAAATTGTTTCCCTGTGAGGGTGGTGAGGCACTAGAACAGGTTACCCAGAGAAGCTGTAGCTGTCCCATCCCTGGAAGTGCTCAAGGCCAGGTTGGATTGAACTCTGAGGAATCTGCTCTAGTGGAAGGTGTCCCTGTGTGTGGAAGGGCATTGGAACAACATAATCTTTAATGTCCCTTCAAATCCATTCTATGATTCTATGAATTACCTGATGGTGAAGGAGAAATGAAGATGGAACCAGGGTCTTCTCAGTGATGCCCAGAGACATGGCAAGAAGCAACTGGCACAAACTGAAATACAGGAAATTCTGTTTAATCAGAGGAAAACATTTGCCGTGAGGGTATTTGAATATTGGAACAGGTTGCTCAGAGATGTTGTGGATTCTCCATCCCTGGGTATATTCAGTAGCTGACGCTGGCCCTGAACATCATTCTCCAGATAGGGTGAACTAGATAATCTCTGGAGGCACCTAGCAACCTCAGAAATTCTGGAATACTGCACTGAAGAATCCAGATCAAGAGTCTGTGCTGTCTGTTTGGGTGATGGAGTAAAAGACTGTGCATCCTGCTGCATGGTCCAGGCTCCAAACTCCAGCACTTCTCAGCACTACTGAAGAACATGCATTCCTCAGACCAAGGAAAGCAAATAATTGGGAGGCAAAAGGTAAAGCAAATTAATGCACCTTATACCTCACCCTGCAGGTAAGAATGCAAGCCCTGGACAAAAGCCAAAATGGAGGAAATTCCAAAGATAGCAGGAGGGGGAAGTCCTTGACAGAGAAAATGCTGAGTTACTGGTACTTTTGGAACCTCAGGACAATAAGGAGGATCTGTTTTCTACTGCCTTACACAATTGCTGAGTTTCAGCATTTCAATTTTGACTTGGGCTGAAGTAGCTTTGTTATGGCCTCACAGCTGTTAGGAGGTTTGAAACAAGAGTAAAGTGGGTATAAAGCGTCCTCTGTGCCACAACCACAGATCTGGGCAAGTACTTTGCCAAGATATCCATAACAGCATTAAACTGTGCTCAGAAATGTGAAAGATCTCATCCAGCCCATGTTCAAAGCAATGAAAAAGACTTGCTTGGACTTTGGAATGGCTCAGTTTGGCCTCAGACATGGAGATTAAAACTGATATAGGACATTGGATTTTGCTCCAACTGCAGGAATCACCAGAGAGCAGAATTGTTAATACATTGCTGGCAGCACTACATATGTGTAAACAGGAACCAGTATGTGTCAGTATGAAAAAAAGATTAATACTTGCTCATCTCCATCACTTGATCCAGTCTGGAAGGTCTAAGGCAGAAATGAACTTTAAACTACAAGACTTACCCATACAAATGAGTGTCCAACATGAGGGTAAAGGACTGGGCAGAACAGTAGATGTTTTTATCAGTCAGTTTTGTCTGTTTTCTATACTCCCTGAAGGTGATGGAGAGGGACTGTCTAGGATCCAGTCCCTGGAGCCAGGAGGTGGAAGTGTTTAGGCAGTCAGTTTTGACTCCCTCTAACTCTTGGCTATGAATGTCACTTTTTTGTTGCTGTCAGAAATACCTGACCCAACTTTAGTCCTCCTTTTCCTTCTGCAATACAAGTCAGGGCAGTGAAGCTGAAAAGAATGAGATGAATTGTGGGAACCATTAGTCAGTGTTAAGGTTTTAACTTCGACTTTTGAATGGCAATTTGCAGAATATAAGAAATTCTCCTTTTTTCCCCCCCTTTCTTGTTTCTTTTTACAGGTGAGTCTTGCTGAAGCAACCCAGAACCATTCAGCTAATTGGCAACATTCCCTTTCATATATATATAAATAGATATATACAGATATATACAGACACACACCCACATGTGCCTGAGTGAAATCTCATACCAACATTTTTGTTCTTATATAAGACTCATTTACTTTTCTTGTCTATTTTCAGTGTGGTTTTCTGTATTTATATCAGTATTACATAGAATTTATGAAGTTTTCAGCCTTGACAGTGTGAATACATTGCCATTTCTTAGGCATTGGCAAGGCACTAAAACATCTGTTTTATAAGAAATGCAGTATTTTGCTGTAGCTTTTGTTCTGTTAGCTGGAATTACTTTGGGAAAATCTCCAGAGAGAAACCTCTGGCTCTGACATCTTCCAGCCACATTCTTGCAAGAGCCTGTGGTGCAAACTTGGCATCAGCAATAGGGGAAGCTATGGGGTTGCTCTTTTCCTAGACCCTACTGCAGCATCCAGGGGCCAGCAGGAAATAAGAGGGTGGAAAGCACAGAAAAGAAACTGGGAGAGAACTGGGTTCCACTGCCCTTAGCATCCATAATCTGCATATGCTATAAGGCCAGAGGAAAACATGTTATGTCCACCAGATGAGACCTGTGGGCAGTATATCTCAAATACTCCCTCAGAGCTGAAGCGTGGAAGATGCATTCAAGCACAGAATAGCTAAGCTCCCTCAGCAAGTTCACTGATGACACTAAGCTGTGTGGGGCAGTCACAAGCTGGAGGGAAGGGATGCCATCCAGAGAGACCTTGACAGCTCAAGAGGTAGGCCAATGCAAAGCTCATGAAGTTCAACAAGATGAAGTGCAAGGTCCTTCATCTGGGTCATGGCAATCCCAGGCACAGCTACAGGTTGGATGGGGAAGTAACTGAGACCAGCAATGATGAGAAAGACTTGGGCATGGTGGTGGATGAGAAACACCATGGGCTGGCAGTGTGCACTCACAGCCCAGAAAGCCAATTGAATCCTGGGCTGCATCAAAAGGTGTATGAGCACCAGGTCAAGGGAGGTGATTCTCCTCCTCTACTCTGCTCTCGTGAGACCCTACCTGGAGTACTGGGTGCAGTTCTGGTGCCCTCAGTATAAAAAGGACATGGAACTGTTGAGGCAAGTCCAGAGGAGGCCACACAGTTGATAAGAGGACTGGAGCATCTCCCCTATGAGGACAGGTTGAGGAATTTGGGGCTGTTTAGCCTGGAGAAGAGAAGGTTGTGTGGAGACCTCATAGTAGCCTATCAGTATCTGAAGGCGCTGACAAGGGAGCTGGAGAGGGACTCTTCGTTAGGAACTGCAGTGATAGGACAGGGGGTAATGAGTTCAAGTTAAGGAGGGGAAATTTAGGCTAGATATTAGGAAAAAGGTTTTTCCTGTGAGGGTGGTGAGACACTGGCACAGGTTGCCTAGGGAAGTAGTGGCTGCCCCAACCCTGGCAGTGTTCAAAGCCAGGCTGGATGAGGCCTTGAGCAACTTGGTCTGGCGGGAGGTGTACCAACCCATGCAGGGGACTGGGACTAGATGATCTCTAAGGTCCATTCCAACTCCTAAAATTCTATGATTCTATGAAAAGTGCCAGTGCACCAAGTGAAGCATTTGTGCATGTGACAGCTCTCAGCAGACATCAAAAGTGGGGCTGGAGACTGGAACTTGGAACCACCACATCAGTACAAGGAGCAACTCCAGTCCTCTTCAACAGAATTTTAATCACAGAATTATGGGAAAGTTTATGTTGGAAGAAATATCTGTCAGTCTCTTGTCCAACCAGCTAATTCCTATTCAAGACTAATTGTAAAGCTAGAACAAACTCTGTTCAAATTTGGAAATCCCCAAGGATGGAGGTTGAACAGTGCTGCTATGGAATGATAAGAAGGACACTCAGGTAGGACAGCTGAGCTATGTGCCAAAGCTGATAGACACCACCAGGCTTAGGATGATTTCCAGAGGCAATGGGCCACAGGGAAAAAACCCTAAAAGCAGATTATCATTGAACTGATGTCAAATCAAATACTTCCGGTTGGCTCAGTGAATCCAAGTGAAACAATCCAGTTTCAAGGAATGCTGAAATATTTCAGTTTTTTAAAAATAAAAAATATGTTGAAGAAAAACATTTTGACAGATGCATTTCCATTTAGTTAAAGAAGGAAGAATTAATCTTCTCATCCTAATTTGGAGTGAAAACTGATCTTGCAATCTTAGAACACCCCCAGAATCCAGACTTCTAAAGTTCAATATAAAGAATGTGTAAGGTCTGTCTGGAGTAGGAGAGCAGTAAAGTAGGTCATAACAAATCTTCTGGACCTAGAAATCTGTGATTCTGTTACACAGCTTTGTGCATTTCAATATATACACTGCGGCATAAAAATAAGCATCTTAGGACCCAAAACTCTGTGAAGGAATTGGATAGATTCCTTTTATTAAAAAAACCATCTCTAACAAATAAATCAAATGCACACTCTTTTCCCAAAGGTAACTAGTTCATTTTAAATAATTGCCTAAAGAGAAGAAAAACTCCCTTAAAACTCATATATCAATCCATGGATCACTCTCCAACCTTAGCACTGCTGGAGGTTGCTACTGCAGTGTCCTGGGCTGCATCCAAAGGAGTGTGGGCAGCAGGTCAAAGGAGATGATTCTCCTCCTCTACTCTGCTCTTATGAGACCCCACCTGGAGTGCTCCACAAAGCTCTGGTGTCCCCAGCAGAAGAAGGACATGGAACTGTTGGAGAAGGTCCAGAGGAGGCCACAAAGCTGATAAGAGGACTGGAGCACCTTGCCTACAAGGGCAAGCTGAGAAAGTTGGCACTGTTCAGCTTGGGGATGAGAAGCTTGTGTGGAGACCTCATGGCAAGCTTCCAGGATCTGAAGGGGCTCCAGGGAAGATGGAAAGGCAGTCTTTCTTAGAAACTGTAGTGATAAGACAAGGAGTAATGGGGATAAATTAAAGGAGGGAAATTTAGCTGAGCTATTAGGAAGCCTACAAGGGCAAGCTGAGAAAGTTGGCACTGTTCAGCTTGGGGATGAGAAGCTTGTGTGGAGACCTCATGGCAAGCTTCCAGGATCTGAAGGGGCTCCAGGGAAGATGGAAAGGCAGTCTTTCTTAGAAACTGTAGTGATAAGACAAGGAGTAATGGGGATAAATTAAAGGAGGGAAATTTAGCTGAGCTATTAGGAAGAAGCTTTTTTTCCTGTGAGGGAGATACTGGGCTGGGACAGGTTGCCCAGGGAGGTTGTGGCTCCCCCAACCCTGGCAGTGTTCACAGCCAGGCTGGATGGGGCTTGGTGGGAGGTGTCCCTGCCCAGGGCAGGGGGTTGGAACTAGATGATTTCCAAGTTCCATTCCAACCCCTTAACATACTATGAAACTATGATACTATCCTAAGAATTCACACCTTTGTCTTCATCTGTCTGATTTCTGCGGTGTTTCAAAGGTCCTGGCTGTGACTTGATATTTCCTGCCACTGTGAGTGATGGCTTTAAACTAAGAGATGGTTGATTCAGACTAGGAAGACATGATTTTTCTACAGTGAGGGTGGTACAATCCTGACGCAGATTGCCCAGAGAGATGGTAGGTGTTCTATCCCTGGAAACACTCAAGGCCAGGTTGGATGGGGCTCTGAGCAACCTGATCCTGGTGAAGATGTCCATGCTTATTGCAGGGGGGTTGGGCTCCATGACCTTTAAAGACCCCTTCCAACCCAAACTATTCTAGGATTCTAACTCATCACCAGGGAAGTTTTGCTGTTGGGACTAGAAGATCTGTGGTTAATGGAAGTATTAATAATGATGTAGGACATTTTCTTATGCAGTTACTCTTTAGAGGAACTCTCCTTTGTGGTTTAGTGTCTTTCAGTGGTGAGATAAAAACAGTTCTTCAGCATTCCAGAGGTGCACATAAGCTCCTGGGAAATTTCTGAATGTGAGGCATTGCATAGGAGAAATCCTAATGTATTATTTAAGCTTATTCACTGAAAAAACCCCAACAATATTAGTCAACAGAGGAAGGAAGAGTTGTGTCTTAAAGTACAGAGAAGCCAGAGTGCAGCTTTGAAAAATGATGCCTGGCACAAACCTGCCTTCAAAAGTAAAGAAGGTGCAGAGAAGTATCAACTGCTTTGAGGTATATGGATATTAGGACTCACACTTGTGTGCCTCAGGATTAAAGATTTAAGCTGGTGTGTGGTTTGCTCCAGCCTTGACACTTTGGTTATCCCTGTAAGTGGTCAGGGACAGAAGTGAATATGACAGATGTGTTTAACAGTTTCCTACAGGCAAAAAAGGCAAGTTTGGAAGCAAAAGTCTGTACTCTACTGATGGAATCCATCTACTTCATTTATCAAAAAGCTATTCAGGTTGAAATCAATCCCAGAAATTTTTCAACAGACTTCTTGAGATTTTAAAAAATCACCCACTGAATGGTCATTTTTTTCCTCTCCATTTATTCTTAATCCTACGTCATATATAATCCAAGCTATTAAATTACTAATAAAGAGTAGAAGTGTGCTGGAGAATGTCTCTTTTTTTGGGACTTTCCGTAAAATTTCTATCAGTCTTTCACCTTATCAATGTCTCAGAAAACTTATACTCCAATCCTATACCATCCAATAGCCAAAATTCCAAATTCTGCTGGAACCATCCTGCATAAGACACAGAAACTTCCTACCTGAGGCACTTATGACAGTGAGAAACAATGTCCATCTATAATGTGTTATTTTGGTTTAGTCCCAGTCAGCCAACAAACACCACACAGCCACTCAACAGGATGGGGGAGCGAATCAGAAGGGTAAAAGCTACAAAAACTCATGGGTTGAGATAAAGATTGTTTAACAGAGAAAACAAAAGCTGCACACACAAGCAAAGCAAAACAAGGAATTCATTCGCTTCTTCCCACAGGCAGGAGATATTCAGCCATCTCCAGGAGAGCAGGGCCCCAGCACACGAAACAGTTACTTGGGAAGACAAATGCCATTGTTCCAAATGTCCCCCTTCCTCCTTCTTTCTCCCACTGTATATACTGAGCATGATGCCACATGGTATGGAATATCCCTTTGGTCAGTTTGGGTCACCTGTCCCAGCTGTGCCTCCTCCCAATCTCCCATGCACCCCCAACTTTCTTGCCAGTGTGGCAGTGTGGGAAGCAGCAAAGGCCTTGACTCTGTGTAAGATCTGCTCAGCAACAACAAAAACATCTCTGCATTATCGACCCTGTGTTCAGCACAAATCCTGAACATAGCCCCATACTAGCCACTGTAAAGAAAGTTAACTTCACTTCAGCCCAAACCAGCACACTTGTGAAGAAGATGACTAGAAACTGATCCTCTAAACTCATTGCCTGTATCTCAATAAAAGGTCAATTTGAAGCCAGGTATGGAATTACATCCCAAATTGCAATCCTTTCTTTCTGTCTGGTTGCCCCTACACTTTTTCTAATCAGGATTTTCATCAGGAACTGTAGTGACAGGACAAGGAATAATGGGTACAAATTGAAAAAGGGGAAATTTAGGTTAGATACTAGGAAGA
>NW_008661701.1:0-1210 GCF_000695815.1 Acanthisitta chloris | reverse complement strand
CAGCTGCTCCCCGTCCTGTGGGCACAGGGACAGGGGGTCAGGGGGCACAGGGACACCACAGCCTCCACCTGTGCCCACAGCTCCTTCAGCACCTGCCATGGCCCCAGCACCTGTGCTGCCAGGTACGGCCTGGCCTGTGCCAGCTGCTCCCCATTCTGTGGGACATGGGGACACAGGGACACACCCACAGGTCTGTGGGGACATCTGGAGCCAAGAAATTGTGGGATCATTGAGGCTGGACTGTGGGATCATCAAGGTTGGACCCACAGAATCATACGGTCATCGTGGTTGGACCCACAAAACTATGGAATCCTTAAGGTTGGATCCATAAAAGCGTGGAATCCTTAAGGTTGGACTCATAAAACCATGGAATCCTTGAGACTGTACCCATAAAACCATGGAGTCCTTAAGGCTGGATCCATAAAATCATGGAATTGTCAATGTCAAGGCTGGACCCATGGAATCATGAAGGCTGGACCCAAGGAATTGTGGGATCATGGAACCATCACAGTTGGACCCACAGAATCATATGGTCATCACGACACAGGGACACACCCACAGGTCTGTGGGGACATCTGGAGCCAAGAAATTGTGGGATCATTGAGGCTGGACTGTGGGATCATCAAGGTTGGACCCACAGAATCATACGGTCATCGTGGTTGGACCCACAAAACTATGGAATCCTTAAGGTTGGATCCATAAAAGCGTGGAATCCTTAAGGTTGGACTCATAAAACCATGGAATCCTTGAGACTGTACCCATAAAACCATGGAGTCCTTAAGGCTGTATCCATAAAATTATGGAATTGTCAACACCAAGGCTAGCTAGACCCATGGAATAATGAAGACTGGACTCATGGAACCATGGAATTGTTGAGGCTGTTGGATAACTCATGGAATCATTGAGGCTGTCCCACAACCCATGGAATCGTTGAGGTCAGACACATGGGCATTGCCAAGGTTGGACCCAAAGAACCATGGATTCCACGCGTGTCTCCAACCCCTCCCAGGTCTCCCGTTCCCAGATCCCACCTCTCTCCCTGTTCCCACCTTCTCCAGTGCCTCCAGCCAGCCACGGTTGGCAGCCAGCTCAGCCGCGAACGCCTGGTGCTTCTGCCACTTGCCCTGCAGGTCCCGCGTGCCCTCGTAGGACACATCCCGCGCCACCGGCAGCCTCTCCTTCAGCCACAGTGTCAGCCGGGAAAGGGGAA
>NW_008661700.1:0-240 GCF_000695815.1 Acanthisitta chloris | reverse complement strand
GAAACACCTCAAAAATGTGGGTGGGGGGCAACCAGGGACATCCCCCAATATGAGTAGGGGGTGCCCAGACCCCTGGGACCCCCCTCAAATCCCTGGGACCCCCCAAAGGAGCCCCCAGACCTCTTGGTGCCCCTCCAAAGCACCTGTGTACCCCAAAACACCTAATTCCTCCCAAATTCTGGGGTGCCCCTCAAACTCTGGGATCTTCCCCAGATTCTAGGGTCTCCCCCCACCCATGGG
>NW_008661699.1:0-4817 GCF_000695815.1 Acanthisitta chloris | reverse complement strand
AAAAAAAAATCTTTTCCCATCTACAAATTCCAATTAAAACATTTCCAAACTCAAATATTTTTTTTTTCTGCTTGGAAATTTCTAATTTCTTTTGCTTCAGTCAAATTCTGAATTTGAGGCTTGGAAAAATCTTCTAGAATTGTTGGAATTAGGAATTTGAGGCTATTTTAGCTCTGTCAGGGTCGGAAAGGAATTTTCCCGAAAAATATTCCCAAAATTCCATCAATTATTTGCTGCTTAATTCACTTTTCCATAGGATTAAGACAAGAAAATGTGGGGAAAAAATCCAATTTTTAATCCTGATCGTTGATTTTTTTCGAGATAAATTCAATGAACCACAAGATCCCCCAATCCTTGGATAAATTTGCCCCAAAAAATGGGATTTAACCCCAAATTCTTTCCTGCTTTTCCAACATTTTTCCCTTTTCAGTGGGAAAACACAACCAGGTGGAAGCAAAAACCTGGAAAATGCTCCAAAATTTGGAGCTGTTTGCCCAAAATTTTTGCCTAATTGGGAAAAATCTATGAAATAATTCAACCCTCATTTCCAAACTTGGAATATTTCAACATTCCCAAAGGATTTGGGCAAAATTTAGTGGGGTTAAATAGGAAATTTTAGGAGTTTTCAGGGTTTTCCCTAATAATTTGTGGAAATTTAGGAATTTTTGGGTCAGGTTAAGAATGGAGTGTTTAGTTTGAGGAGGAATTGGATATTTTAGGGCAGGTTCATTCCTTGGAGTTAAAATCCATAGAAAACTGGAAAATCTTGAGGGATTTAAGAGTGAATATTCCCAAAAAATTCCAACTATCCCAACTTTTTTTTTATCCTGCTGCATGTCCTTTGCTTTGCTCCTCTTGCTGCCACTACATTCTTGTCCTTCTCTTTTAATGCTTCCAAAATTTGGGAAGATGAGGACCAGGAAATCTCCTTGTCCCATGGATAAAACTTGGGGAGACAAACACGGATATTCCGGAGCCGATGGAGATTCCACCACAGCCTTGGAAGTCATCAATGGTGTCTGCCATGAGAATTCCATGGATGGAGACCTCAAAAAACCAAGGAATGGCAAAAAACAACGGAAAAGGAAGCGTTCTCCCAAATCCAAGCCCAATTTTTCCAAACTGGATTCTCTCCTGCTTGGAATGTCGACCGACGGAGTGTGGTTGGACAAACCTTTGTATGATCATGCAGAGATGGAATACAGGAAGAAATTGATGGATTCCTGGAATCAGGAAGTAGCTGAGATTGGATTGTTGGCTCAACATTCCCCAGTCAAGAGCAAATCTAAGGAGATTCCCAAGGCAAGGATGGTTTCCTCATCCCAACATTGTTCCCATGGATTCCTGGCTGCGTGTCATCACGTTATCCAAGGAGTTTGGCTCAATAAATTGGACTTTGATAAAGCCGAGGAGATATTTGTGGAAAAATCCCAATTTTTCCTTCCACCAAATGTTTTGGTTATCCCATCCGGAAGGGTTGGGAATGTTGGGTTGGGAACTCCGGATGAAGGTTACGTTACAGCTCTTCCTACTCCTGCCACGCCAAGTTTCGCTCCAGGAATTATTCCTACTTCTTCTTCCTCTTCCATTCCCAACTTGGATCAGCAAACAGTGAATGGCAAACCTCAAATTTCCAACTGGGAAACTTTAACTTCGGAAGTTTGGTTGGAAAAACCTCTTTACGACGGCGCCGAGAAGAATTTCTACCAGAAGATGTTGGAGAAAAACCAAGAATTGGAAATATGGAAAATCCACCAGGAGGATAGGAAAAGCCATCCCGTTGGGAAGCAAAAGGTTGGGAAAAACATGGAAATTCCTAAGCCTTTTCCAAGTGCTTCCAAGCAACTTCCAAGTTATTTTTTCCTGCATGAGGACAGCGAATCCGTGTGGCTCGACAAGTCGCTGTACGACGCGGCCGAATCCAGGTTTTACGCAGCCAAAACTTGGGAAATGGGATCAGGAAAGAATCCAGAGCTTCAGGAATCTACTGTAGGAATTCCTTCCCAACCTTGGAACATCCCAACGGCTGAAAGGAAGTAGGAAAAGTTTGATTTGGGGGTAAAAAACATGCAAAAAACCCAAAAAAAGCACCAAAAATCAGGATTGAGCCCAATGGAATTTTTTGCATGTGGATTTGGGAGATGCTGTAGGGAATTGGGACAGGGAATTCTTTGAGAATTCTTCTCTTCCAGAGGAATCCTGGTGGATATAGGTTGTGTTTGTGAGGTGTGAATGGTTCAGGGTTGGGAATTGAGCTGTTATCCCAGTTTTACATGGATATGGGATCATCCTCCATTCCATCCTCTTCTTCCATGTAAAATCCAGCACTGTATCCAATATCCAGCTGGAAGAACATCTGGAGATGCCTGGAAAATGATTTAGGATGTGTTTTTTTGGCTTTTGAGGGATAAAGTTGTTGTATTCACTCCAAAAAACCTTTGGAATTCTCTGGGATCCTCTCCAAAGGTTGATGGTTTAGGTGTTGCTTTGCAGAGCTAAGTGAGAGACTGAGATTCCTGGAAGAAAAAAGTCTTGGAGCATCCTTATTCCTGATACTTCTGATCCTTGGGATTTGTGGGAAAGGGTTTGGAATCTTCCTCAGCTGTTGCATTTTTCCACCTTATCCTGGTTGGGATAATCTTCTCCGAGTTGGTCACAGCTTGATATTGGGTCATTCCTTCCCCTTTTCCTAGGAAAATCCATGTGAAATCTGAGGCAGGAATTGGATCTGGATTTGGTATTCCTGGTTGGAAGCCAAGCAGGATCCTGAAGGTTTGGATCCCAGGAATGGAGGTCTCATGGATGGTGTGGTGACCTCTGGGGTCTCCTGTTCTTCCCCCCCAAAAAAAATAATTCCATCTTTCGCTTCCCTGGAAGTTTTTCATGGAGAGCTCTGGGATTTGCGATGCCAAGGAGAGGTTTGGGAATTGTTGCCTGGTGGAACCTGATCCAGGTGTGAATTCCATCCCTGTTCCCACCACCTCCTCAAACAGCTTCCCTACCTGTGTCCTGGCTGGAATTGAGGGCACTTTTCCCTTGAAATTTGGGAAGGAATCCACCTTTGGAAGCTACTGCTGAAAATTCCACCCTTTCTCAGTAGGGTTGGGGTGTTCCATGCCTGTTTTCCATGAAATGACAGGTCTATCCCTTCCAAGTGAGGCGTTGGCTGATGATCCCAGTTTTCCTAGAGAAGCTGTGGCTGCTCCATCCCTGGGAAATATTCCAGGCCAGGTTGGATTGGGGTTGGAGCAACCTGGATTGAGTGGAAAGTGCCTATGGCTGAGGGTTGGAATGGGATGATCCTTACAGGCCCTTCCAAGCCAAAATATTCCATGATTTCATGAAACATGTTCCCATCCCTGAGTTGTAATCCCAAACCATTCCAGATTCCATGGAACATGTTCCCATCCCTGAGTTGTAATCCCAAACCGTTCCATGATTCCATGGATCATGTTCCCATCCCTGAGCTCCAATCCCTTCCAAACCATTCCATGATTCCTTCCAAACCATTCCATGATTCCATGGAACACGTTTCCATCCCTGAGCTGTAGTCTCAAACCATTCCATGATTCCATAGAACATGTTCCCATCCCTGAGTTCCAGTCTCTTCCAAACCATTCCATGATCCTATGGACCTTGTTCCTATCCCTGAGCTGTAGAACCTTCCAAACCATTCCATAATTCCATAGATCATATTTCCATCCCTGAGCTGTAGTCCCAAACCATTCCCTAATTCCCTGGAACCTGTTCCCATCCCTGAGCTGCTATTCCAGGAATGTCTATCCCACATTTTTCCCTCCTGGGATCTCTGCCTGGACCTTCAGGTCCCACCTTGACCAGTTACCTCCCAAATCCCAACCCTTATTCCCTGTTCATCCTCCTCCCCAACCCATTTCCCTTAGGAGCAGCTTCCCTAGCTCAATCTAAAAATTCCCAGAGTCCTTTTTCCTGGAAAAAACCCTTTGGGATGAGCTGATTCCTCCCCTCTTGGATCCCCTTGACCTCCCACCCCCAGGTGATTATCCTTTTCCTTAAGAGGATTTTCCCTCCTTAAACCTTCCCAGTTCTTCTCTCTCAGGCCACACCAGCTGCTCCAGCTTCCCACGCTCCCAAAACCTCATTTTTCCTGGGATTTTTTTTTCCTCATTCCCACAGGAAAATGGCCGTGGATTATTTCCTTCACGACAAGGTTTGGTTGGACAAGTACAAATACGACGACGCCGAGCGACGATTCTATGAGCAGATGAACGGCCCCGTGGGCTCCTCCTCCCGTTCCCAGGTAATCCTGCCATTCCCAGAAATTCCCAGGACACAATCCCATGGGATTTTGGCATGGCTTCCACTCCTGGAGCTGCTTTTTCGTTGGTTTCTTTGGGAATTTGTTCAGCCAACCCTCAATGATCACCTCGGGTTGGGTTATCCGTTGATGTTGACTCCGAAGGGTTTGATCAGTTTAGTTTGGAGTTGTTATCCCGAATTTTTTGCCAGGCTGCTGGGATGGATCCAGAGGGATCCCAAAAAACCCACCGATTCCCTTGGAAAACTTATCCTGTCCCTCCTTCTTCCCTGTTTCTCCCTGTTTTCCTTCCATTCTGAAGCAGCAAAGCAGGACTTAATTTCCAACAGTTATCCCTATTTTTTTTCCATGCTACTGGGATAGATCCATGATCCATAGGGATCATTTTGATCCCAAAATACCCACTGATACCCTTGGAAAACTTATCCTGTCCCTCCTTCTTCCCTGTTTCTCCCTGTTCTCCTTCCCTTCTGGAGCAGCAAAGCAGCAGTTTAGTTTCCAACAGTTATCCCTATTTTTT
>NW_008661698.1:0-1073 GCF_000695815.1 Acanthisitta chloris | reverse complement strand
GGAATGGGGATCTGGGGTGGGAATGGGAGGGACAAGGGATAGGGACAGGACCAAGGATGAACTTGGAAGTATCAGTGATGGAAATGGAGCAGAGATGGCGACAGAACTGGACCGAGGATGGGGATGGATGGACGAGGAATCAGGATGGGATAGGGATGGAGCAGTGATAGGGACAGGAAGGGACCAGGGATGGGGATTGGAGATGAGGAATGGGGATGAGAGGGAACTGGGATGGAGCTGGAGGTACCAGGAATGGGATCAGGGGTGCAGGGATGGGGACAGGAGTTAGGGAGGATGAGTTGGGGATGGAGCAGGGATGGGGACAGGGATGGGGACAGGGATGGGCATGAGAGGGACCTGGGACAGATCTGGAGGTACCAGGAATGGGATCAGGGACACAGGAGTCAGGGAATGAGCTGGGGATGGAGCAGGGATGGGGACAGGGATGGGGACAGGGATGGAGACAGGGATGGGGACAGGGATGGAGATGAGAGGGATCTGGGATAGATCTGGAGGTACCAGGGATGAGGACAGGGATGGGGACAGGGATGGGCATGAGAAGGACCTGGGATAGATCTGGAGGTACCAGGAATGGGATCAGGGACACAGGAGTCAGGGAATGAGCTGGGGATGGATCAGGGATGGGCCTGGAGGCACCAGGGAATGGGAACAGTGCTGAGGACAAGGAACACATGTGCAGAACTGGGAACAGGGAGCTGGAACTGGAGAACACCCCAACACTCCTCCCCGTGCCTCAGTTTCTCCCTACGGAAACATTATTCCAACCACTCTTTTTTTTTTCCCTGCTCCTTTGCTTCTTCACTCCTCTTTTCCCTAGTCCTTTTGGACTTCCCCTTTCCCTATTTTTTCCTCCCTCTCTCTCTCTCCCCGCGGGAGCCAACGGGGCCCTTTCCCAACCCTGACTCAGGGTTTTCCGCTCCGGAGCCGCCGGCGCCGGCGAAAGGCCACAACCACCGACCCCCCCCGCGCCCCCCCTGCCTGGGGCTTCCACTGCCCACAAACTGGGAGCAAACTGGGACGAGCCCTTAGCGCAGGGAGCGGGAGGAGGGGGG
>NW_008661697.1:0-1436 GCF_000695815.1 Acanthisitta chloris | reverse complement strand
ACCCCGGCCCGGCACTCCCTGCACCGCTCCGGGCCCCGTGTCGCCATGGCAACCCGCGCTAATTCACGCAAGGATTTTTAAAATCTCATTTATTAAACCCCACATGAATAGGATATTATCCAGATAACACAGCTAAGTTACAAATCTTCCTGGTGCCGCGCAGCGCAGGGAGCGCCGCAGGCAGGCGTGGGACCACAACTTGGAGGGGGACATGGGGACATCATGTTGTGGGATGCCACGGCATGGGGACAGCCCCAACCTGCTGTTCTCCCACTCTACGCTGCTCCTCCAGTCTCAGTGCCGTGGCCAGAGGTGCTTGTGCACCCCAGGCCAGGAGCATGGCACCCATGACATGCACGTGGCACCCACTGCCAGGCAGGAGAGTAGGGTCCGGTGGGGAAATGGCACCAGAAGAGCCCAGCACTGGCACCAGGGCGTTTGGCAGAGCTGGAGATGGGCAGCTCAGCCAGGGAATGGGGCAAGCATCCAGGCATACAGTGGGAATCTCCCCAACACCAGACTCAGCCTCGCTGGGTGTCCCTTGTGCCCTGCCTGCAATCCTGGCACAGGGAGCACCGCTGGCCCCCATGGCCATCCCACCCAGCATCCAGAGGGGTCTGCAGCTGGAGAAGCAGCAGAGCACTGGGAAGGAAAGGATGCAGGAGGAGGTGGTGGCACTCTGGCACCTCTGGTTGTTGCCACAGCAACACCAGCTGTGCGCCCAGGCCAGCAGGCACTGGAGTGGGATGCACGGGGACAGTGCTGGGCACAGGCCTGGCCTCATCCCCATCCCCACACACTGCTCCAACAGACTGCAGCAGCAGCAGCACCTGGAGCAGGTTGGGATGGATGAAGGGGGCTCTGAGCTGGAGGCTCTTCTTGCCCTGCACAGTCCCTCAGCAGCGACAGCAACAACGGCACTGGGGACACGGGGGACACCACATTGGCCCTGCATGGCACGAGGGACCGCACGTTGGGCATGGTGAACGCCACACCAGCCCTGCACTAGAGTGGGGATACGGGGGATGCCATGCCAGGCCTGCTCAGCACCAGGACACAGGGTGCACCATGGTGACCCTGCTTGGCCAGGATCACTCTTATATGACCAGGCACAGGGGACACCACTTGAGCCCAGCACAGCTCCAGGGAAATGGGGATGTCCACAGTCAGGGAGCACTGGGCCCCAGAGGGCACCCCTGGCCTGGGGTGCACTCACCCTGCAGTGGTGACAGGGCTATGTGCCCCATGCTCTGATGCCACACGAGCGCTCCCTGTCCATACCCAGGGACGGTTCCCAAGCTTCCCAGTTCATACCCGCTCACCAGGCCTGAAACCTGCGGCTGCATCAGCACCATGAATTATTCACTCCCGGGCAGAACGCCTCGACGGAGCAGTTACATCCTCCAGCGAGCAGATTTGTGAGCAGAAAAGGGCAA
>NW_008661696.1:0-220 GCF_000695815.1 Acanthisitta chloris | reverse complement strand
AAGCTTTGGAAGGAAACTGATGTTGATGCTTAGAGCAGAATATCCCCAATGGCAGCAACTTTATTAGCTGCATCAGGACCTTGATCCAGGCCTATCACACCTCAGCACTTGTTCAGACAGAGGCAGGCAAGGCTTCAAGGGGCATAGAGCAGCATTTGCCAGCCCCTGGCAGAACGGACACACGGCCAGCCTGACGCACCCCCACGACCTGCAGACGGTC
>NW_008661695.1:482-710 GCF_000695815.1 Acanthisitta chloris | reverse complement strand
AGATTCTCCTGGAAGCCAGCTTTGCCACCAAGATAAGCAAAGTCAAGAGACCTGCCCGAGAGATCCAGTTCCTGGGTGTAAAGTGGCAAGATGGACGGCGTCAGATTCCCACCGAGGTCATCAATAAGATCACTGCGATGTCTCCACCGACAAGTAAGAAGGAAACACAAGCTTTCCTAGGTGCCATAGGCTTTTGGAGAATGCACATTCCCGAGTACAGCCAGATCG
>NW_008661695.1:0-235 GCF_000695815.1 Acanthisitta chloris | reverse complement strand
CAAAACCAACTACACTCCAAAAGAGAAGGAAACCTTGTCTGCCTATGAAGGAGTACAAGCTGCCTCAGAATTAATAGGCACAGTGGTGCTAGGTTCCTTCCCCATCCGCTCAAGGGAAAGGTTCGTTCCATGCATCATGCCATCAACGCCACATGGACCAAATGGATCACCCTCATCACACCGCGCACCTGTATTGGAAACCTGAGTTGCCCTGGGATTCTGGAATTTATAACAA
>NW_008661694.1:0-12939 GCF_000695815.1 Acanthisitta chloris | reverse complement strand
TATATATATATATGTATATATTTTATTATTTTTTAAATGATCAAAAAACGACCTCCAAATTCAGTGTAAAATGTTATGCAGAGGATTCTGATCCATCTGCCTCAGAGAAAAAGGAGAAATATAGTAAAAAAATAAAATCTCAAGGGACAGGTGCTTTTTGAAAGAGCAGTCTCACATTGCATGTTTTGCAATAAAAAGCAGAAGCATTAAGACTTCCTTCTGCTGTGAGCAGGAGCTCTGTCATGCAGCAACAATACCAAGCAAAGAGCTACAGGCAACCAATATGTTTTACTGGTGCACAAAGATGAAGAAGAGCATTGAGAAAACCAGGTACTCCTCTCTGGAGTAGTTCTTTTTTCCTAAGGGGAGCTGCCAGTCGTGCTGCCATCTGGTGGCTCGTATTTAATGCAGCTGCCTTGGTTTAAACTATTCAAAAGAGAGCATCCCTCACCTGTTTGTAAACTGATTCAAACAAGGTATTCAAGCATTAGCTCCTACAAATGGTTGCCCTTGTAAGTAACAGTTGACTGATTTCTTGACAGTTCATTTTGGCATCTATATAGACAACATGCTGTCATAACATTTCTCTAATTTTTTGAATGTGTAATTGAAGGCGAAGGCTGAAGGGAAAAGCTGGTGAAGAAATTTAACACTTTATTAAGATAGCTGTGTTGGTAGCACTACTCTTCTGATTGATTATTAGTTACCTGGAGTAATGACAAAAGTGAGGATAATAAGGGTTAAGCAAATAGTGGATAAAGCATTGTATAAATTACCATATAAAAGCATAAAAATTGATAGAGACATAAATCACAAAAAGAGTATTTCATCAATGGCCTACCATAATCAAGGACAGACTATGTCTGTAAGGTCATAGAGTACAGTTTGTACTGTAGGGATAGATCAACCTTGTTTGCAATTACTTTTCTATGAAATGGTTTTGTAGCTATTCTGTAGTGCATGAACAGCTAAACATCAACAGTATGATGAAAAAACAGGAACTTTCACTCAGGTTGTACATATTTCTTACTCCAGTGATTTTCTCACAAAGTTGTTTAAACAGTTTTGGTAGCTAAAAAATGTGTGGATATTTAGCTCTGTCTTTGCAATTGAAATAGAAAAATAATGGCTTTTATACCATGCTAGGCTGATTTTAATAAGACCTCTTCTCATTATTCCAATAGGCACTTATACAGGACTTGATCTAAGTCTGGGTAGAATTAATCTGCTACAAACTGTTGGAGGAAAAATGCATTCTGTAAATCAGGCTATATCTGATTTACCCTGAACTGGCAAAGGCACAAAAGAAAGTATTGGCTGAATGTTAAACTTTGGTTAGAATGCAGTTGAGGATTAATTTTATATTTACATTTTATAAGTGCAAACTGTCCACGCAGTTTACCCAAACTGGCACACAAGAAAAAGCTCTAATATTTTGGATGTTACTATGAAATCAAACTTTAACAAGGTAGTCTATAATTGCCATATGTTGTTCAAGCCCAATATTTTAAAAAGGTGTTACTTGGTGACTTCGTCTATAATTGCCATATGTTGTTCAAGCCCAATATTTTAAAAAAGTGTTACTTGGCGACTTAATTTTCTACTTCCTTATAAAGCTGTGAACATCAGCATGCATCTATCTACCACCACATTCACTGAGTAAATGCAGCAGAAGATAATTTTCTGTGTTAAGTGTAACAAATTGTAGCACAAGGCTTTCATTCTACCTTGTTATTGTTTTGACTACTATGCATCTTTTGTTTACATTAATAACCTCAAAGTCTTTCTAATATAAGTTACGTTGACACAGAATGGCAGCCTGTACAAATTGCAGTTTCAGTTGACTGGTTGCAAAATGATTGTCAATAAAATAGATCTGTAACTCCTGGAATCATACAGATCCAACAGCATGGAAAATAGCATACTTTTCCTGTTGTTTTTAATGACTTACATGTTTTTTTTCTACAAACACATGCAAACAAGTTGTGAAGGGTCAGAAAACTTTTGTGGGGGCTTTTTTTTTTTCTTCCCTAACTATTATCATAAAGCAATAATAAGATCCTGTTTATACAGGAAACATTGACACTTTCAAAAATATTTTCATTTTTGCTTACAGATAAAATGATGTACAGGTACAAATCTGAGGATTACACTAAGGTAGAGGTAACTTTGTCACCAGCAACTTCTGTACAGTTACAACAATGGAACCTGAGAATAAATGTATAGATATATCTTTATAAATGGTTTTGTACAGTCCTTTTATTTCAGTCAAATTAGATAATATCAGATATTAATTTTGGGTTCTTTTTAATTTACTCTGAATTTAGTCCTATAGTCTAAATGAGGGCATATTCTGACCTGTCATCAGTTATCATGAAACTTTGTCATTTTTACTTGCTAGTAAGACTTTATTTGCCCTCTACTTCCATAGGACTCAAGGCATTTCTCATTCCCTTCGCTGTACCTCTTATTCTCCAAAACTCAGTGAAATAATTGTAAATATAAATAGAAAAAGTGATGGACAACATTTCTTCAGGAAGTGAAGTGTGTTAATTAGAGTGAGCCAGAAAGTACAGCTTATTTTGCTATTAGCCATAGTTAGGAGTCATGGTATGAAAGGATAAAATGAAATAATCTGTAGGATATCAGTGACTGTCTTTCAAACAGGCAGACTGACTTTTCATACTAGAGGCTGGGATCCAATGCAATGAGGAAGTTGATTAACCCATGTAGAGTAACTGGCTGAGACCTTTATGTGCCACTGAGGTCAAATAATATTTTCTTTGATATTGCAGAAAAAAAGTATTTTCTTCCCATGTTGTCCCATCCCAAAAGGGAAAGGAGCACTCAGGTGCTCAGATGCTCATGGTCAAAAAGTAACAATAGAAGTCACTGGGTACTCAAAAGTTTACAAAGGATTTTCAGTAGGTTGTATACTTAGCATGAAAATCAATATAAGTTAGTCCCTTATCCTCTAGTATAAGCACACAGCAGTGGGTTTTGAATAAAGGCTAGGTTGTAAGAGAAGACAGAGATTAGAGACACTGAGAGAGAAAGAGGGGAAGAAAGAAAGATCAGCCTTGTGGTTCCAGCACTGATGCAGCTGATGGGGTGTCCAGAGTCCTGGACTCACCACCCAGGCTTTGTAGGGGTACCATTTTATAGACAAGTTTCACCCACCCTGGAGCTAAGTTTCTTGCTTTCTATGCAAGTTAGCTATCATGCACAATTCATTCTTTATGCAAAGGCTCCAGGGGTCTTTTGTGTCATTGTTACTCCCTATTGGGTTGGCCTTTGGTCAACAGTTTATTCCCATTTCTTGACCTCATTCCTGCACTTTTGTTGTGTTGTGCTTATCTCCAGGAGCCAGAAAAGAATTATGTTTGTCCCAGAAAAGTGCTGCCCTACGTCTCTATGGCCCCCTTCTTCAGCCACATCATGTTCTTTCTCACAACATGTTCTTACCAACAATCCTTGGTTGGCTCCACAGCTATCCAGCTCCTGGCGTTTGAGACATATGCAGTAGCACCTTATCTTCTGTGCTTCTACCCCCCTGGCTGCTTTTCTCAGCCTAGCATATAGCTCATGCTCTAATTCTCTTTAGAGTAGGACTTGCGATATTGTAACTTGATTAAGGCACCACCTTGATTTTCCAAGACATCGAACCTTGTGGAAAACTCCACACTTCTCAGTACTAAACATATCCACTGCCTGTGGCTCCCTAGTGCTTGGGCAATATGGTAGCTAGAGTTAGGTGCAGACAGTGTAACAAAACGTTACACTGAGTATGACACTGAACCAGTCTCCATAGTCCATGCCCCATATTCTGTAGCGTAAAAGGAATGAGTATAATTATAAGAAAAGGGTTATTTAAGAGTTTTTTTCATGAGTCCAGTTTAAGGCTGGGAACAAAGCATTAACAGGGGCTTTATCTCATGAATGTTTTATTTTTGCAGGTACTGAGACAGCTTGCCTGGGAGTCATATACTAAATATTGGGCAAAGCAGTTGTGTAGCTCATGAGGATAGAAGAAACGAATGTTACAGCCCAACGGTTGAAAAACTGGGACATAGCCTGGCAAGAGAGCAGTTCATTACGTGACTAGCTGTTGGCTAAAAACTGGGACATAGCCTGGCAAGAGGGCAGTTCATTATGTGACTAGCTGTTGGATGCCTCCAGTCTGGGTCCATCTGTTCTTCCTCCACCCTCTTGTGAACCCTACAACTCCCACTGTCTTCAATGGCAGTTGTTTACAGGTTACTTGATGGCAATGCAGCTTTAAAGTGTCTGTGTAATACTGATGCCATAATCTGAGATCCATTAAAAGCACATCACAGTGGTGATATTTTTCTAAGAGAAATCAGATGGCCTCTTTCTTTGCAGTGGTCTGTGAAACTTCCAGTGATATGCAGACACTATATGTTCTTATTTACTGTACTGCTATTGGAAAAAACAGAAGAGCAATTCAGAGTCAGCCTCTGGTATTCAGCTGCTGATCATTTCAGATAGATCATGGCGTTTTCTATATCCAGCAATCTAAAGCAAGGTGTTAGAAAGACAAAAAAAATTCAGCACCATCCTTTTTGTTGTTGTTTTCATTAAACAAAGCAAAAAGTTACAGTTATGACTGAGGACTCTATTTACTTCTTCTCAGGACTGAAATGTAATACAAAGCATATTTTTTTAGACACTATTCAGACTGAGGAAGGCCAAAACCACCCAGAAAATAAAAATCCCTGGTGCACTTATTTCAAGTTTCTTGTCAAATTGCTGCAGGTAAAATTCAGTTACTGCTCCTCTGTTTCTTCTTAGACTTGTTGCACGGAAATGTGAATGCAAATAGAAAATGGAAGACAAGTTCCTTTCAATATGTCTCATCAGATTTTTAAATTTATGTCTGTTTACCATTTTTTGTCCATATAAAGGATTTCTGTGAATCATTTATTTCACAGGCATGCACTTAAAGACAGAATTTGAGATCAGTTATTCATTATTAAATGATATTACCTTTGTAATATCTTTGGGCATTTTCTCAGTGTGATCTTCCTCTTAACCCTTCTTACAATTTGTAATATCTTTGGGCATTTTCTCAGCGTGATCTTCTTCTTAACCCTTCTTACAGGCCTTCATAAAGATATGCTAAACTGCAGTGGAGTCGATTTTCAGTCTATGCTGAAAATGAGAGTCAGTATTATGCACAAGATACTTGTGATTGGGGTCATTGCTGTAATTATTTTATTACATAATTAAGTCTCAGTCAATTGCAGCCACTAAGTACTGCAGTAAACAATGCAGTACAAATAACTGCTGAAAGTAATTTATATAATGCTTCTTACTAAATTCTATTTCTACTGTCAACTGCTCTAATAAAAATACTTTCCGGGGAGGTCTTGCTTTGAAAACTGTCTCACCCTTTCTGGTCCTCAAATACAGTAAAATTAAATCTTACCTATAGCTAGTCAAGCTTCTAGAGAGCTTGCAAGACAAATACTATTTGTGTTTGCAATTAAAGTCAGTAAAAAAGGCACGCATACTTAGAGGACAAAAATGAAAATAATTAACTTCTCCAGCCCATATTTTTTCAAGTGTTTATTTCAGAGACTGCCCCTCAAACACCTCTCCTTTCAAACCTTGTTTCATATGCCTGCATGAAGCTGATCAGAAGGTTGAAATTCAGTCTTCAAGAATGCCTCACAGCAGGAAGAATTTAGCATTTGATCTTTTCCACTGTTCCATGCTGTGTGGAAATTGTTTCATTTTATACAGTAAGAAGGTCATTAAATGGTGAAAGTCTGTATGTAATACAGAGAAAAGAAAAAACAGGAAACCACCAAACAAAACAAACAAACAGGTTTGAAATCAAGTCAGGAAAGGAAAAATATTTACTTTTTAAAAAAATGATCCTTAACCCTGATCTCTGTTTTAATAAGACTGTTTTCATTGAATGAATAATCATATAATAGAGGATTGGACAAATCGATAAAAGGTCCTGGATGTATCTTTATGGAAACATCTCACTTTTTCACTCTTAAAGTTACATTTTAAAAACTTTGTATGCATACATGTTTAAACGTAGAGTACATATATTTAAATAAGGGTGACAGATCATTGATAAATATCATTAGAATTGTCACTATTTCTGTATCTTTTATCATATTTTATATTCTTCATATCAAGCACGAAACAAAGTTGTCATTTTGCTTTTCAGAGAAATTAGTTCATTCTTCAATTTCATCTACTGTCAGCCTAACAGACGAGGAGGGAAGTCTGTTCTGCTCTACCGATAATATCATGACTTATGGAGCCAGTGTTTTCTTTCCAAAATTGTGTGTTCTTTAACTGGAAAAAGCAGATGTTTTATGTGGTGCTATTATGCTTCTGCATTGTTACTCATGACCTGAGAGAAAATGTATAGCCTTGTATATTAGTTAGCCAATACTATCACATATGCCAGTATTTAAATGATTGAATTGAGTATGGGTGCAAACAGATAAAAAGCAATGAATGTGGCAGGACAGCATTCTTAACACTACAGTGTTCACAGCTGGGATTGAAGTGTATGTCAGGATTCAAGTGTCTCATTTTCTTTTTTCAACTTTCCTCCTCAGCTGTTTCTTCTATGTCAGAGCCAAAGATATGCGTTGAAGAAAGTCAAATGTGTATTCTGGGGCTGAAAACAAAGTATGTTTTCTGTTTTAGAGGAATATTATTAACCTGCTCTGTCATAGCCAATAGCAAGTTTTTTTGCCACTTGCAAGAAACAAAATGTTTTTTGTTGACTTGAACTCTTCAGAGTGGAACATGAACAGAAGTGTGTGTGAAAGGAGACTCTCCATTGTGGAGAGCAAGGCAGAAATTAACAGAAAATTAATCTGCTTCTTTATAATTCTGTTTTGCTATGGTTGATTAATTAGAAAAACCCTCCTCCCTTTCTTCTCCCCAATAGTTATGTCAAGGGAATGTGATAATAATTGAAAATTCTTCTTTCCCCTCAGGTATCCAAATGTTCATATGGCAGAATTAATCCTTCCTGTTAATTTGATTACTAATAAATGTTACATTTTTTATTTATTGCTCAATTTAATAATTAATTTCCCCATCTGCTATTTGACAGCAGTTGACTACACTGAGATGGAAATCACAAATATTAAAGGCTGATGGATTTCTGCCAATTTATGTCAGAGTAAAATTTGTCCTGTGCACAAACACAGTCCCATTTTTTCTAGAACCACTCTTATCCTGTGTAAACAGTAAACAGTAAGACACTTGTTCTAGGTTCATAAAAAATTATTGAAAACAATGCTGAAAATCAACCCAAATGGAGTTCAGTACAGAAATAATTTACCCTACCAATTTAGATGCCTACTTTATCTGTTTGTACTCTGAAAAACCTTTTCCTTAGTGCTAATTGCGAAGAGGCTCATCTCTGCTGATAAAAAGAAAATTAGGTCAGTTGAAATGAGAACAATATATCTGCTCTAGGGAAAATGTATGCATATGGCTTTATGGATAGATAAAGGCTATATGTATAGATAGAGATTTCCATCTGTATCTGTAGAGATATAGAGGCACAGAGGCATACATATGTATATGCATGTGCACACAACCAAAATTAAATGTACTTATTTCCACAACAACACAAAGTCTTTATTTTTCACTTTGTACATCTGGAGTAGCTTGTAAATAATGAGAAAACATTATTTCAGTTAATAATAGATGTTCCTTTTGAAATTGACTTTGCTTTCAAATTCAAAACTAAATTTGACTTTGCCAAAAGGCAAATAAACTAATGCTGTAGGCCAGCTTTTTCACTATTCACACAGTGTAAATACATGTAAATGATGTTGGTAACACCAACATTAAATAAATATTAAAAATTGAAGACCAAACTGATATTCGTTTACTAAAATTTAGAAAGTCCATTTATCTTGGATGAATATAACTCTTTATAAATAACCTCTGTACAAAGAATTTTCATTTTGAATAACTAATTTAAATATGAATCAAAATCAGAGATCAAATGAAAATAATTTGACTCTGGTCTAGATCATCTGTAAAGGCAGCAATACCACAGATGGAATATTACTCATGGTTATGCTTTGCATTTCAGAAAACTGAGAGCTTTTATATGCAATGCTTTTTTTCCCAAATAGCAACTTACTTTTTCTTCCCTAACCAGAATTAAAAATACAACAACGGGAATCAATGGGAGGAGGCAGGAAGAATACACTTAACTTACTATACAGAAGAAAATGTAAGACTGAACAGGAATTTTACTGGATACTCTGAATAGATTATTAGTATACTAATCTTAAATAATAACTTCTTAACTTACATTTTGTTGAATTAGTGTCATAATTATTGCAGGGGAAAATCTGTTTTGCTCTATAAAGATCATTTTCCAATATTAAAATTACTGTGCAGTACCTATACTTTGTGAATTAATTATTCTAAGTTATAGAAAGTGCTATACTGAACAAGTATTACACTGAACCAGTTGTTTTGCAAGAGGGGTCTAATCCAAAGTACTCATTCAGGAATCATGCAGCCTTGGGGTAGAGTGGTATTACTGAACCAGCCTTTGGGGTTCTTTCAATTTCTTCAGAGCCAAAGTCAATTCCATAGAGAAACAACACGTTTGTACATAGGGAAAACAGGGAAAAGACTTATTCTCCGTCCTGACATTGGAGAAAACCAAAATAATCCTTTGAAGTCTCCATGAAAATAAATCAAATTTTAAAGAAAAAAATGCCTAAATTTAAGCATCCATCTCTCTGCAAATATTTGAATTTTGAGCTTCATGATAGAAGATACAGCAAAAGTCCCTTACTTTTTACCTATATTTGCAATGAATTTCATTGTTATTAATATTCAAAACCTAAAATAGAATATATATATATATATATCACCTTTGAAATCTTCATTTCATAGAGAAAATTATTTTCTTTCAGTCACATGGTGGGTGAATGTAAAATTCCATAGCATTATCTTATTAGAATTGAATCTGCATCCTTTCATTAAGAGGTTATATCTGCATATTATGAAAAAAAAGCAAAAAAAAAATCTTCTAGATTATGAAGGTTTCACTTAGCATAAAAAATATCTTCTAACTGCTCAAGTAGGTCTGAATGCAACAAAAGATATGTGCACAGGAAAATGTTGAAAAGAAGGTTTTCTCTTCAATTGTATGTGCTCAGTGGAGGAGTACACATTTCCTGTCTCTTTATTCTAGCTCAATAACTGAAGCAGTTTACCATCTTTCCAAGGCAGTACATCTGATCATAGTCACCTGCAACTCAGAGATTGATTCTATGAGTTTCACTGCAAAATTGTCCATGCATGTTTTTTAATAAAATCTATAATTTCTGCTGAGAATTAGAAGAGAAGCCTCATTGGCTCAAATGCAGTGGGAAAGGTAGGTAGAAGAACCTGACATGGCATGTCAGATGCCAGTTTTTGACATTAAGTGGACAGAAAAGTATTAAAGCATTCTGCTATCACACATGCAGGAACAGAGATTTGTTTAGACAAGCAAATAATTTTAAGGATCTGATAATATCATTACTTAGATGACGTGGTTTGAAAACACAGTCTGTGCATCCACCATTCTTCCTGGCACCTCTGGGAACATTTGTACATCGTATGCCATAAAAGCACTAGATAAGAAAGTATGCAATTGTACACAATAAAGATTTTTCCAATATTCAAGGGTGAATGAATTGGGATGTTGGAAAATACTTTTGAACTCATCCTTATTTAACTGTGAGTATATGAGAGCTATTTGTGTTGGTAAGTGGTAACGAGTGTTTTAAGAGAGCTGTATTGATAATTCAGACCAAAGCTGTCATAATTTTGCACCTGACATAACATTCAAATTGTGCAGCAAATGTACACAAAAAGAAAATCTGGGTAGCAAATAATACTCACAAAAATCAAACCACATTATGAGTGGCAAATAATACTCACAAAAATCAAACCAGATTATGAGCTCAGTTATAAAAGGTAAAGTACACCTCCACAATTTTCAGTGTTTCCTATACTGATACTGCCTGTCGAATAAAAGAAATGCATTCATAAGATGGCAAAAATAAAATGCTCCAGATGGCTGAATATGTTTAATGATTGCATTTACACTTGGAACATTACATAGCATTTTTCTTTTGCATCATATCAGAAATTAAAGTCGGGAACACACATACACTTGGAACATTACATAGCATTTTTATTTTGCATCATATCAGAAATTAAAGTGGGGAACACACAAAACAAATCAGAATTTACTTGACATTAGAAGCTGAGTACAGGCTTCTTTGCTTTCCTCTCCAGAGAAGGGTTTGCATGTTTCGAATGTATTGCTGCATGTGTCCTATACTCTAGTGGGGAGGAGAACCACACCAGTCTTCCTCTATTCTTTTTAAATAAAAAACTAATTCTTTCCATAAAAATTATATAGTTTCAAAGGAGAACATTCCTGACCTTTAGTATTCTAGCTGCCACAAGTCTGGAGATCTTTTTAGTTTATCTTGATAACTGATTGATTTAACCTACAAAGCTGAAAATGGTCAATAGTACTAGTTAGCATGTACTAGTTATACATGTAATTCTTCAAGTTAAACAGGAATTTTCTGTCCAATATTAGAAGCATACCAGTTACAAAACAAAAAGAAACAAGTATTTAAATGAGGTGGGTTAATCATTACAAATACATGATATAAAATATATACTTATTATTTTACATATGTATGTGTATGTATATTCACAGAATGATGATTCTCAGTTACATGTAATTGCAACTAATTTCTATCAAATATTTTGCATTATCTGACTCCACAAAACTTAAATTTTAGAGTATTTTTGATTCATTTTCACACTTAGAGATGGACATATGCAGTGTAGACCCAAAAGGATGTCTGATCTGCACTGTTAGATTTGGATAGGTCAGGCAAGAGGAGGGGAGAAGAGAGGAGAAGAGCATATATTAATTGGAAGAGTCCTACCATGGTCATCCAGTCCAACTGCCTGACCACTTTGGTTATTAAGGGCACTATCCAAACACCTCTTAAACATTGTCCATCTTGGGGCATTAACTACCTTCCTAGGAAGTTTGTTCCAGTGTATAACCAATCTCTCAGTAAAGGAATGCTTCCTAAGATCCATGGAGAGGACTTCTACGATGGGTAATGCAAACAATAACAAGATTACAGCTGGTGTGGTCTGTGTCTACACCAGATAGCTTCTACAGTAAACTCTCTGAATTTCTGCCAGAGAAAAAAAAAAGGGATATTTCTTACTTGTAAATTTAAAAAGAAATTTGAAATCTCTTTTTATCTAAAAGAGAAATTAAGATTTATTTTTTAATCCCATTTGCCATAGGAGTTTCTAATGAAAAAAATAAAATTGATTTGTATGTATGATTTAGTCACAAGAAGTAAAATAGATGCATACAATTAATTTGATTTTTTTTTTTTTAAAGTAGGAAAGGAATAATGCTAGGGCTAGAATGATTAGTTTTCCTGACTAGGAAAATCTGTGCATTTGACTAGATGTAACCTAGTAGTTCAGAAGAGGTTACAACACTGATCTTTCCCCATCAGTACCTCTCACTAAATTTCTTTTAATAATTTATTCTTACAGGGTTGCCATACAAGAAACTTTATGCAACCTAGCCTGTGACTTAATTTAAAAGCTTTTTAAAAATTATTTCCTGAGTTTTTAATTATACATTATGACTAGAAAGCCTGAAGTGATATTTAGTAAAAATATGCAACTGCTTGTTATACTAAAAGATCTTCACAAACCAGGCCATGAAATCAGATGTAGAGGAATACAATAGGATTTCCATTAATCCAGTCACTGGAATTTTATTAGGAATTTATATTAATTTATAAGAACTTATTTTTTCACTAAAAATACGTGAATATTTTAGTTGATTTCAGTGCTGTTGCAGAAGAAGTTTATATGAACCAAGCAGTTTCTCATGTGTAATCTTTTTCCTACATAGCTCTCAGCACAGCTGCTTATATGACATTTCATAATGTCACAGGAGTCAATTGTTCTTTTTAAAAAATGATAATCAGGATGACTTCTAATCATCCATTTACATTATTTCCATCTGCTGTTATGGTGCATTCTCCTTTCTAAGGCAATATGGTGATATTTCTCAGTGATGCTGCAAGAGCATTAGTAAAGAGATTGCACTGTAGTTTAATTTGGGCTTCCTGGTGCTCATCTTGAATTCTCTACACATGCAAAGCTTCTGCTAAAGTCAGGAGAAGTTTCAATGCCTGATGAATGGAAATTAGACCTTTTGTCTGCATGCAGGAGTGCAGCTTGACCACTAAGCAACAGCTCCAGCATGCTGGGTGTGCTATCCTCATTAGTAGTTTGTGATTGTAGCTCTACATTTACAGATATTTTGCATGGGTTTCTCTTCTGATTGCATTGTATACACTGGAACACTTTGGACAGTTCAGGAATGAACAAGAAGGGAAGCAATCATTTCTGATGCTCCACATTTTCCATAATGAAGGTACTGGGGATTATACGAAGATTACTTCTAAAAAGAGTCACTTATAAATAACTGAAGCAAGACAGCAACAATGAGAATTAAGCTGCTGGGCCTCCTATGGAATCAGGTCTTCAAAGTAAAAAAAAAATAAAAAAAAATCAGACCTTCAGTAAATTTATCCCACCCACATTAGTACCTAATAGCAATAAAATAGTCATGCTCTTGTACTTTCTCAGATTTTGCATTGCAGTGAAGTATTTGCATAATTAAAAAGTCTCTGAGGTCAGGGAATGACTTTCTTTAAATACCTAATTTTCTAGCATTTTTAAAGTTAACCTATAATTTTCAGTACTTATGTAAAGCAAAAAATGAAAAATGAGAAATGCAAAATTGTAACTGTATCATGTAATTGTAGTGTCTTTGCATATGTA
>NW_008661693.1:0-5380 GCF_000695815.1 Acanthisitta chloris | reverse complement strand
TGTGCATCACTGATTTTGGTTATTTTCCATTATCCATTCTACTCTGTATTATTATTAAACTGATCTCAACCATGTGCAGCTTTTGCTTTCCCTATTAAACTGTCTTCATCTCACTCAACCCATCAGTTTTCTAGCTTTTACCCTTCTAATTGTCTCCCCCATTCTGTTGGTGGGGCAGTGTGTGAGCAGCTGTATGGTTCTTGGCTGCTGGCTGAGGTTAAATCACAACAGTGATGAAATCACAACAGTGATGCGCACCTAGAGTGAAAAAAATCAACTGTCTCTTACACCCTTTTAGGTGGGTTATTGGGTTGCTCTGTGTGAAGGAAGGTAAAACTGTTCTCCAGCATGTATATGAAGCATAGCATTCTAATCTTCACTGTCATCTTTTCACCGAATTATGGTAAGAAAATTGAGCAATATCCATATATTATACTCTCTAAAATCCACGTCCTCTTTAAGAAATACTTTAGGTATAATGCATACACTTGCTATCTTATTTATCAAGATAAACATATGCAAAATGTACATAGATAGGACATTTTGGTTCAGAATAAACCAATATTTGCTTGTGGGAAACACTCAAGTGTATGTCTACAGAATGGAGGAGAGCCTGAAAAAAATTCAGCTATTTTAGTGAGCTTCAAAAACATAAACTTGCAATTAGCTCTGCATCTCACTGAAAAGAATAGTGATTGAATTGTGGTTTTTAATGACCTCATGAAGTAGGGCATTTCAAGTTCAAAGCTCTAAGAGAAATTTGACCACCAATGAAATATATTTCACAGTAATCTCTCCTTTATTCTATTGTGATTTTCTGTGATAGTTAATGCATTTTGGAGCAGTAATTGAGCAGAATTAAACCCATAATTTATTTCACAATGAGAACAATGAGCCATTGGAATAATCTCCCCTGGGAAGTGGTAGATTCCCCTATGTTGAACACTTTAAAGGTTCAATGGGACAGTCTAGACAAGTCAGCAGAAATCTGCTGACAGTCAAGACAACAATTTTGTCTTGACTGTGTTTTTTCCAATAGGTTAGACCAGATGATCCTTGAGGTCCCTTCCAGCCTGGTATTCTGTGATCCAACTGAGTCCAAGATCTTCATGCAAATTGAGTACTAGAATTGTATTAGAATGGCATACTTTTTGAAATATTTTTAGTACATCAGGATTCCTCAGAGACTGCTGTCCCTTTTAGCCCTGCTAAAGAACTAAAGTAGGTCTCAACTCCCACAAGCACTAAAACTGAAAAGACAAAAGTTCTAGCTGCTTCTGTCTTTCTGTCCACAGTTGCAGGCAATGTATGTTTTAGATGTAATACAGGAACTGAGAAATGGGAATGGGTAATGAAGATTGGACCTGAACATATCAAGATATGGGTCACAAAGCATGGTGTCAAATTTGGTATTTTGAGTCAGTGTTTCACCAGAATTTTTGAGTTCATAAGTCGAGTTTGAATTTATCTTAAAAGAAAAAACCAAAACCAAACAAGCAAATAAACCAAGCAACCAAAAAAAGTTATTAAAAAACCCAAAAAATAACCCCCAAACCAAGCAAACAAAAAAATACCAAAAAGCCCCAAAAAAACCCGAAGCACAAGACCCTCACAAAAGAACAAACATAAGGAAAAAACCAAAATAAAAACAAAAACAGAACAAAAATAAAACAAAAATAAAAACAAACATTAAAAAAACCCCTAAGCAAACAAACAAAAAAACCCCACCCAATGAACAATCCTGTAAAAAGTATGTTGGATAAGAATTTTTGACATTTATAAATCCCATTTTTATTCATTATTTCCTTCCTGATAGTATTTTTGATGATCATTTAACGAAATAAAAGAACTGTGAGTACTGATAAAATACAAATGTACAAAATCAGCTTTGTTCTTCCCATTGATGGGAAGAACCTTACTGTGCTAACCATTATATAGCCAAGATGGCTTTATCTGACTCATCTCTAGTGTTTTTATGAAAGCTGTGGGGAAATATTTTAGAATTCCTGGAAGAGCTCAGAAACGCAATCTCCGCTATTGAATTTTTGGGGGATGAGTTTCACAGTTGTATTACAAAAAGAGTTTTCCATTCATTCTCAAGACTTTTGTGATGTCATGGGAGCTGGGAGATACATTTTTCTGTGTATTTTTTTAATACTGAAGTGCTATTTTTCTAACTTCTGGAAATTGTACCAATCAGTTCTAGGGTCCTGTCAACACACCACAAAAATTAAATCTATTTATTTGTATACTTTCAGTAATGATAGTGAAATATTTCCTTTACTTTCCACATATTTTCCCCTCATCATCATCTCTGCTTCATTTGCTTCTGTATATTGGCTCAAGTGCCTGGATAAACAGAGGGAGACACTGAGCTGAAAGTAGCCTATAGCACAGGAAGACATTGAGACACTGGAGACCCATGGATTTAAAGATCTTTGTGAACTGACAGTGGAATACATGCAATTTTCAAGGATTCTGGAAGCAAGTAGTATGTGCAAGTGATTTATAATCTGCACCCCTAAGCTCTATATTGATTGTACTAAACACCAGATTAGGTTGATTGTTATTCTGAATTAGAATCATAGATTCATAGAATCAACTGGGTTGGAAAACATCTCAAAAATCATCGAGTCCGACCTTACCATCATTACTAGACCATGGCACTCAGTGCCATACCCAGTCTCATCTTGAAAACCTCCAGGGATGGTAAATTCACCAGCTCCTCAGACAGCCCATTCCAAAGTCTGATTACTCTTTCCATAAAAAAATCTCTTCCTAATATCCGACCTAAACCTCCCCTGGCAGAGCTTGGGTCTATGCATTCTTTTCCTACTGCTAGTTGCCTGGGAGAAGAGACTGACCCCCAGCTGACTACAACCTCCTTTCAGGGAGTTGTAGAGGGTGATAAGGTCTGCTGAGAGCCTCCTCTTCTCCAGACTAAACAATCCCAGCTCCCTCTGCCTCTCCTCACAGGACTTGTGCTGGAGTCCCTTCACCAGCCTTGTTGCTCTTCTCTGGACCTGCTCCAGCACCTCAATATTCCTCCTGAAATTGGGGACCCAGAACTGCACACAGTACTCAAGGTGTGGCCTCACCTGTGCCGAGTACAGGGGCAGAATCACCTCCATGGTCCTGCTGACCACTCTGTTCCTGATCCAGATCAGGATGCCATTGGCCTTCTTGGCTACTGCTGGATCATGTTCAGCTTTCTATCTATCCAAACTCCCAGGTCCCTTTCTGTCTGGCTGCTCTCCAACCACTCTGTCCCCAGCCTGCAATGCTGTGTGGGATTGTTGTGGCCAAAGTGCAGGACCTAGAACTTGACCTTGTTAAACTTCATGCCATTGGAATCAACCTATCTCTCCAGCCTATCCAGGCCCCACTACAGAGCCCTTCTGCCTTCCAGCAGGTTGACATTCCCCGCCTCCCCAGTTTTGTGTCATCTGCAAACTTGCCGATGGTGTACTCAATCCCCTCATCCAAATCATCAACAAAGATATTTAAGAAAACTGGGCCAAACACTGACCCCTGGGGAACACCACTAGTGATGGACCACCAACTGGATGCGGCACCATTCACTACTATTCTCTATAACAATTATTTCTATTATGTGGTTATATTGAGGCTTCAGGATTCAAATTAAAATAGCTTCAGCTTAGAAAGGATTCTGTATCACACCAGGAGCAACAGAAGTTTTCAACTAGATCAAATATGGGCTTAGTCTGTAACCCTGTATTGTCACCATCAGTGCTACAAATTCTTTTTGGAGACTATATATTCTGGTTTGTTACTAGTGTTTGAACTTTCAGCAGCACTGAATACTACTGCACACTGTTCTTTATGATTCATATCCCACTGCATCATGCAAATTTCTTGGTTCCCAGGATGTTCTGCATTTATCACCATGACACACAAGAGAGACAGAAAAGTAACTGATGAAAAACTTAAATCCAATTTCCCAAACTGTACTTTAGAATTAAAGGGTAAAGTAGAAAAAGAGAAGCCTACAGATTTGGGGATTTAAATCTAAATTCAGGATATACCCCTATAATTTGTTAGTTGAAAATAACCTGTAGACACAGACAAAAAAATCCTGCACCAAATACCTGGCTTGCTAACTAAAACATCCCTGAAGCATAGCTAGTAGGTAAGATATTTAACAAACATTAAAGAAATTGGAAAAGATTTATTTCTCAGATGATTTCTCTCTATGAGCTTTGAAGTTTCAAAATTTTTTTCTGGAAATTAGACAGAAGACCCAACTATAGAGTATGAAGAAGGTCTCTGGGTAATTATTAACACTTACACCAAATATGCTGTCTCAGCTTCATTATGCTCACTGATCACACTGTCCTGAGTGTTCTTCCCTTTCCTTTGAGATGCCTACACTGAAGACTAGCTCTCTGATACAACACAGCTGTCTAATTTTTATTTGAGTCTTGTGAAAAAGGATTTGGGTGAAATATCAGCAAGGGCTCCCTGCTCTTGAAAATTACTTTTAATCCAGGGGTCCTCACACTGGTCTGAATTGTCTGAGTTCTGCTGTGCTCGATTGCAGCCATGTCCATGCATGGTTCTGCACCCTGTAAATATGGGTTCTTGCCTGGATGATGAACTACAAATCTGACTTTTCAGTTTGATGTCAGCATGGCTTATTGTTTTGGACTTTTATGTCAATTATGGGCCATGATTTTGACTCAGGTTAATGTCTCCAGATCTGATCCTGACTCCGGATTGCTTGTTCTTCCTGGTTTTGTGTCAACACTGGGAACCTGTTTGGTAAACACTCAGCCTGGTTACCCCCCCTGGACCCTCTCTGCTTTTCCTGATTGGGTACTGTGGGACTGTGCCCTTTGTTGTCGCAACCACTACCCTCTTTGACTTGTTATCATATCTGAGATGAAATAACTTCACAGAACATTACAGGTTGAGTGCTGTCTAGGTAAAAAGCAGCTCTGCAGAATCTGAGGATTTCTGATGGGCTGATAGTATGCCTTTGCACAGATGTAACTTACTGCATGCTGGGTTTCATCAGTAGAAGTGGAGATTTCAGTCCCAAGAAGGTAATTGTTCCCTACCATTTGGCACATGAGAGAACTTTCTTGGAATACTGCTTCCTCATACAAAGACGGTTAGTAACATAGTACAGCAAGTCCAACACAATAGCTCTAGGATGGACTGGAGACTATGGCACATGATAAAAGACATGGTCTGGTCAACCTATAGAAGACTCAGGGAATCTTACAGTTGCCCTTGCAGGTACAAAACACTAGACAACAAACACAGGTTGTAACATAGAACACTCTAATTAGAGATAAAGAGGGAAACACACCAAGAAAGTGATGGTAGGATATCAGTCGTTTGAGATATTTGGTAC
>NW_008661692.1:891-1353 GCF_000695815.1 Acanthisitta chloris | reverse complement strand
ATAAAATCACTTAATTTCTCCAAGCTGTTTTGCCCATGATGGTATTCAGTAAGTGATTTCTCCCTGTCCTTATCTCAACTCATGAACCTCTGTTATTTTTAATCTCCCCTGTCCATTTGCAGAGGGGAGTGATAGAGTGGCTTTCGTGCCACTCTATCATGGGTGCCCAGCATGCAGCCAGGGTCAACCTGCTACACCTTGAATATGTTATCACAGAGGCGTTATTACTATTGTTGATTGTCTGGTCCTTGACCAGTGGCAGGTCCATTTGGAGCCGGCTGGCATTGGCTCTATTGGATATGGGGAAGCTTCTAGCAGCTTCTCACAGAAGCCACCCCTATAGCCACCCATTTACCAAAACCTTGCTGCACAAACCCAATACAGCAGATTTGATCCCTCTTTTGTTCTTTTATAATGGTAAGTTATTGAAGAGTGTGTCCAGTTCTGAAGTATCCATTTGAC
>NW_008661692.1:0-829 GCF_000695815.1 Acanthisitta chloris | reverse complement strand
GAGGCCTTGAGCAACCTGATCTAGTGAGGAGGTGTCCCTGCCCATGACAGGGAGGGTTGTGACTAGATGATCTGTAAGGTCCATTCCAACCCTTAAATACTATGATTCTATGATTTTGATCTTCAGGGTGGATGCCCTGCTATCCAACCTGCTCTTAAAGAGCCTCTGGTTTCTGAGAGAGTCTCAGTACTGTACAGGACTTGCAGATGATTTGAGCACCAATGACATGCAATCAAGCAAGGACACGGTGGCCTGAGTTGGCAAGCAAAAGATGCAGGGTGATGTGGACAAAAGACACTTTAACATCAACAAAACAGGGCAGAAGGGGGCTGACTTGAGACATAAATGCACAAATAAGGACATGTTGAGAGGACAGCATGATGCAGGGGGAAGGAAGCTCACACCCTTTCTGCAAAAATGGTGTGAAAGTATGAAAGTGGGCCTCTCTTAAATGTCTGTACACTAATGCACAGAGAATAGGAAACAAGCAGGAAGAACTGGAAGCCTGTATGCACTTGCAGGTGTATAATCTCATTGGGATCGCAGAGACATGGTGGGATGACTCACAGGACTGGAGTGCTGCAATGGCTGTATACTAGCTCTTAGAATCATAGAATCCTCAAGGTTGAGGAGACCTCTAAGATCATCAAGACCTGCCACTCTGCTGTAACCCCTAAACCATATCCTCCAGCACTAGATCCATATGCCTCTTAAACACTTCTAGGATCTTGACTCTACCACTTCCCTGGACAATCTATTCTAGTGCCTGAGCACCCTAACGGGGAAAAAAAATTCCTGACATCTTGTCCTGGGTTGCAGTGTGGGGGGG
>NW_008661691.1:8641-18130 GCF_000695815.1 Acanthisitta chloris | reverse complement strand
TGCCAGCCGCGGGCTCTGCACTCCCCACCCGATCCAGGCTGCGCCGAGGAGCTGGAGATGGCAGTGCGGGGCTCGGGGAGCAGCCGCGGTGGAGTGGGCAGAAGAAGGGTGTTGGGACAGCAGGGGGAATGATGCGGTGATGAAGGTCAGTGTGACAAATGTCATGCTCACTGTCAGCCACCGCCACGTGCCCTTGAAGTGCTGCGACAGAGATGGGCTTTAAGGAGAGATGTGAAGGTGCCTGGAGAGGTGCCTGGCAGGCACTGAGCTCCTGATGTGCGGATGTAGGAGAGAAGAGAAAAACTTTGCTAGAATGCTTGCTTTTTGAATGGATAATTTAATCAGTGACATTAAGTCCTCCCAATTATTTCTTGCCATCATGGTACTGCCTATGTAGTATGCTGCGACAGAGATGGGCTTTAAGGAGAGATGTGAAGGTGCCTGGAGAGGTGCCTGGCAGGCACTGAGCTCCTGATGTGCGGATGTAGGAGAGAAGAGAAAAACTTTGCTAGAATGCTTGCTTTTTGAATGGATAATTTAATCAGTGACATTAAGTCCTCCCAATTATTTCTTGCCATCATGGTACTGCCTATGTAGTAATTTACTTCATATAAATCCATCAAGGTCACGCAGCGCCACGTGCCCTTGAAGTGCTGCGACAGAGATGGGCTTTAAGGAGAGATGTGAAGGTGCCTGGAGAGGTGCCTGGCAGGCACTGAGCTCCTGATGTGCGGATGTAGGAGAGAAGAGAAAAACTTTGCTAGAATGCTTGCTTTTTGAATGGATAATTTAATCAGTGACATTAAGTCCTCCCAATTATTTCTTGCCATCATGGTACTGCCTATGTAGTAATTTACTTCATATAAATCCATCAAGCAGTTGTCACGCAGCAAGTAAACAAAAGCACCCCAGAGTTTTGTTGGGAAGGCATAAAAGTAACCGAAGAGGTTAATTATCACTGTTAATTAATTGCTTGGCAGACGGCTGTGTGCAGCACCCCCTGGTGCCCTTGGCTCTGGAGAAGCCAGGGCCATGGGGCTGGTGTGGTGGCAGCAGCAGGGGCAGCAGGCAGGGCGCTGCGGGCAGGGCGCTCGTGGGGGATGATGGTTGGGTGTCGGCACGTCCAGTCTGGGACAGGATTTTGTGGAAGCCTCTGGACACCAGTGGTGTGACCAGAAGCATGTTTCATCACCTCACAGAATGATTTTCTTAATCAGCCTTGGCTTCCTGCGCAATCAGATGGCTGTTTTGGTAGGGCAGCATGGCTGGAGGGGCCGCCCTGGGAGGGAAGAAGGTTCAGAGACTGGAAAACTTTCCCTGGAGGGAACCATGAAGGAAGTTTAAACTAATTTACCATAACAAAGGAAAGGTTAAGAGGTGACTGGATCATCATCTCTAAGTACTTATTTAGGAGTGAGACTTCTGGGAGCAGAGAGATGTTTAATTTGGAGGACAAAGGCATAACAATATACAATGCCTGAAAGATGAAGACAAGCAAAAATGGGGTGTCTCCCTTGTAAATGCCAAAGATTACCTACTAATGTATTTGCCATCCTTCAATATCTTCAAATCCAGATTGAAGATCTCTCTAAAAGACATGCCTAGGGGCAGACAGAAATTATGGACTCGTGGTTCTGTGTCCTGTGTCTTGAAGGAGTTCATATTTAATGATTTTATTTGATCCTTTGGCCTTCAGATATATACATCTCCCTGAAATAGCCAACAGTTGCCACAAACTTGCTAAATCCATCTGGTAGTTTGCAGATGACCAGGACACAATGCACTTTGTGCCTGCCTCACCCCAAAATGTGGTTCCAGTGTACAGCCAGAGCCTCTGTGCCACTGCAGACTACAGAGCCCTCTGTGAGCCCCCCTTTCTCTCAAATGGATTTCAGTGGTGCAACATTTTCCCATGCTGTCCAAAGATGGCTGAAAACTTGTTGCTGTACAATGCGATGAAAGCATGTTTTATGGTCTGGGCTCTGCTGTTTGCTGAGGGCTACTGAGATATACAGTATTCGACATCTACAGAGACTGTAGGACTTTATTTCTGCTGAGCTTGGGCTGTGCTGAAAAGTGACCATCAGTGCAATAGTCGGAACCAAGAGCAGCTTTTACAGAATCCTTTACAGTCTGGGAGGAGTGCTCTCTTGCACCCTGGAAATGTTCAGGTTTCTTTTGGCCAAGTCCAAATTTGCCTGATGGGAGCATGAACCTACAGTTCTTAGCTTCCAAATCTGCCTGATTTAAGGCTGTTGCATGGTTTGAATTTCTTCTCCTCAGAGTCCTTGAGTTGCTCAGCTGAGCATTGTGTTAATGCTGGGCTTTGAATTTGCTATTCCTCCCCTGAATCTCTATGCTCTGTTGCCCAACCGTGCGGTAGTTCCTCAGCTGATGTAAATGAGTTTAGCTCTGCAGCCTTCACTCCTCTGTCACGTACTGCCTCACATCTCCCCACAGCCCAGTGCCCCGAGGCAACCACCTCAGCAACCTTACTTGCCCCCATGGGCCCTGCACAGGAAAGTGGGATTTAGCTGGAGTTCCAATTAAAGCCCAGTCGGCTGGGGCAAAGTTTTGGTGGAGCAGTGCTCTTGTCATCTCGATCCTGGAGCCAGGGCTGAACTCTCATATCTCTCACTCTTTGGAACAGGCAGGCGAAGTGTTGCTATCTGTGAACCCCCTCAGTGCTGGTGGTATAGAGGATTTGCTCTGGTGAACATCACTACTAACAATATGTAAGAAGGGAGTGTCCCTGCACTAGGTTGTTGACTTCAGCAGGCTTCCTGGAGGATTCAGACTTCCAGCATGACTCAGGGTATTGCAGTGAATCTTTAAGATAACATCATTTGCTTGCCAAAGTGTGGGCTGGCTGCCAAAGGTGGGGGAGGAGATCTGTTGTGAGTCTTTTGTAAGTGTGCATAGTAAATAGATACATGCCAAATTGATTGCACTTGCCTTTCTATTTCTCTGGTAGGAATTGAAGGAAGGGAAGAAGTAGTCCCCTGTGGTCTGCCCCAAACCACTGCCTCACACCATTTGGTTCCTCAGATGCCTGTAGCTGCCTGCTACTGCCACAGCCAGCATACACCTGAGAAACAACGGCATCGAGATCCAGTTTTTGCAGCATGGCTCAAGATCACTCACTTGCTGACCAGAGTGCTCTCCCACTCCATGTCTGAACATTCTGCTGGGTGTGAGAGGTGCTGGTGTCCCTGGGCATGGGTAAAGGGAACCAGGATGCAGCAAGGCAAAGTGACATGGGATGCTGCTGGGCTGGGGTCGGAGCTGCCTGGCTCAGTCCTTGCCCTGTAGAGTTGAGCAACGTGCTGGACCAGCTCAGCCCCACCTCATGCCCTTGGTCCTTGCTTACTTGCAAAACCCCAGGACAGCATCTGTTTTTGATCTACTGCCTCATTGCCAAACCATTAATTTTTCCAGTTCAAATGCTTAATACAATGGCCTTATTTTGAAGTCTGCCAGCTGAGCTGCCTCTGCTTAGGACTATCATTTCCAACTGTTCACTGGCAAGATGATTTCTCAAATGATTTAAAAAAAAATTATCAAAGTTGTAACCACATCTGTGGCTGCCTTTATCTCTGGGAGCAGGGAAAATTAGCTCGGAGGCCATCAGGTGCTTTCTGAAATGGAAGTCTTCTCCTGCAGATGGCACAGCTCCTGGCAGTGGAAAGACCAGCCACTAATGTGTCTCTTGCTGAGATTTCTGGCACTGGTGTTCTGCGGCTGAGTGAAAAGAGCAGCCTAAAAGCCACCTGATTTAGGCTGTTATCCTAAATCAGCTATGGGTTCTCTTCACACACATCATCCAGCTGTGCTGATGCATTGGCAAGCTGACCCTGTAAGGAGATCTATAATGTTAGTGAGTGGTTTTACTTAAACGCTTCTCTTTTCCTATTAGTTCTTCCTAGACTGCAGTATTGGTCTTCCCCTCTTTCCTAGCACAGCTGGCAGAGGAGAAAGCAACACAAATTTTTGCCTCAATGGAAGACATGGGCTAAGGTACAGAGCGTATTTGGAGCAGTCTCTGTGACATACCAATGAGGTTCCACTGGTTTACTGCAGCTGAGGCTCTGTCTCTGTCATCTCTAGGAAAAGTTGATTAGGTCCAGTGGATTGCTGACTTCTTTTATGAAGAAGCTGTAAAAAGTTCTTTTCTTCTGCTAGTGCTTTTCTCCAGGGAGTTGTTGGCAGAGAGAGTTGAGTGTCTCAGCAATAATACATTTCAAAGTTATTATGCCAGCAGAAAAAACCCACAAGGATTTGAACATGGTAATATATTTTTTTTAATGATAGAATAGAATACTAAAGAGGCCTCCCTGCTGCACAGACCTCCCCAGGTCTGCAGGGCTCCTAGCTTGCTGCACTGTGGGGTGACTGCAGCTGCAACTGGGACCCTGTTTCAGGCCTAATCCTGGGGGAAGGTTCTGCCACTGAGCTGGCTTCCAGGCTGGCTGGGAAAGATGGCCATTTGGATGGAGCTTGTCTGGCCCTTTGGTGTTTCCCTTACTCTGGTTGCAGACAGATGGGGACCCTTCTCCCTCCACCAACCAGTCACGGTGATGCATTCAGGTAGCAAAGAGTGTGACTGAGGCCGAATCTTTGTGCTGCTGTGGTAATGATAGTGCTTTCACTTAGGAAATGAGTGAATTGTCAGCTGAGACCTCTTCTTTTTGTAATGATTAACCTTCTGCTAATGATTTGATATAATATTGGGCAACGTTGAGTGCTGAGATATTGATGTTTAATGTGTTCCAAAGCAAGGGCTCAGGAAGCAATAAAGACTTACTCCAGTTAATGTGTGAGTGCCTCTGGACCCTGTGCTAGCTGATGACCTGACATGTTTGCCGTGGTGTGGCAGCATCACCTAACAGAAGCTGAATTTCTAGCTAATAATTTAGTGAAGGCTTTGCTGTATTTCAAATTACTGGAAAAAACCATAATTCTTTTCTGATATGGTTATAAAATGAGCTCTTCATACTCCATGGAGGCAGGGGAGAGCACCTCATACCTCTCTTTTGGCTCCTAATCAGTCCTGCAACAAAGCCTGCCTGCCCCATAGCAACATGTTGGGCCCTACAGTAGTGCTGCCCACAGGGCTGGGAGGTAGCTCCCAAACAGAGGAGAGCAGCAAAGGCAGAGCACCTCACCGGGGCTCCCAGGGCTCTCCATGCCCCATGCACCGCTTAGGTAGATGGAGCTGGCACAGAGAGACACCACAAATAAGATGGCGTGGGAGGAAAACTTGGAAGGACAAATTACTGCAAGTATTGATTCCCCCGGCTGCTTGCAGAGGGATTTCATTTAGCAACACTGCCAATGACATTATGTGCAGCATCTTGTCCATGGCTGGTTTGGTGGCATTAAGAGAATTACTTTGGCCTAATGAATAGGAATAAGAATATTTCAACCTCCTCCCTGGAAAGTAATGGTGGATCATCAAGTGTGCAGCCAAGTTCAAGTCTAGTCACTTGCCAAGTGAATGCAAATGACAGGTTGTTTTATTTAATGGAGGCCATGGTGTGTTGGCCAAAACTGTTGTCTCTTTTCTCTATAGATTGGTTTCCCCTCCTCTTCTAAATCAGACTTAGTCTCTGCTCCTGATTGGCTTTTTTTTTCAAGCAGAAGAAATTTTTGCTGACTCCTGCACTAGAAATCTGTCTGTAGATTGCACCAAAACTCCTCTATCAGCTGTATTTTAAGCTGTGCTATGGAAAGAGGCAGAAGCTGGTCTGCTGGTGGTTGTCACTGCCAGCCTACAATGGAGCTGCAGCTCCCTGTCTCCTTCCAGCTCGGAGATAGTGCGATGCTCCATTGATGCCACCTGCCCCACCTCACCAAGACCAAGGGGACATTGTGGAGCCCTACGCTCTGGCATTGGGTCCTTTGCTGGCATGGTGGCATGAAAGTACCTGAGCTGGGCCGTGATGCACTTGGGTTTGTGTAGACCAATTGCTCTTGCAGGGCACCAACACCTTTGCTGTCAGCTGCCATTCAGCCAGGTGCCTGCTGACTGCTCCCCTCCAAAGCCTTCCTCCTCTGGCACAGTTTGTGGAAGTGCTGCTTCCCTCAGCCTGAATGCCAGGTGGGTGCACTGGGCTGCAGGGTCTGAGTGAAGCTAAAGCATAGCTGCACTCCCAGCCCAGCACAGGGTCCTGCAAATCAAGGCCAGGGGCACTGGATGAGGGGTCCCATCCACAATCAGGGCCTTGATTTAGTGCTACACATGCAGTAACTTATCAAACACAGGCTGTTCCTCACCATGGCTCACAAATCACATCCGCATGAGACAAAATACCATCATGAGCAAACATTTTGATGTTTTGCTTCATACAACAGTGATGATTTGTAATGGCTGAGAGTGGGCTTTTTCCCTGTTCTTTTGTAAATAAAAAGCAGAAAGTGTTTGCAAAGTAAACTGACATTTCAGCTACACCGGTCACCTTTTAAATGAAATGGCTGTGACTGCTCACTGGCAGTTAATCCTTGCATGGATGTTTTTGCTTAAAGAGCTGGAAGGAGGTGGGGTTTTGTTTATTTGTTCAGAATCAGAGTTCTGTCCTAATTAATTTTTTAGTTGACAGAGAGAACAGGTTTCTGCTTTGTTTCACCAAGTGTTTTGATGTATGAACAGAGGTGTCGCACGGGATGTGTGTTTGCAAAAGAGGCTGATGGGTAAAAAATCAAAACTGATTTGTTATGTTTGCAGAGAAAGAAGGTGCATATCCATGAAACAGAGCAGAGAGTGATTGAAGGCCCTAGACACCAGCATTTTGAAGCTAACATTGTAGCTATAAACTGGTAACCTGTCCTGTTGGCCTTGCAGAAGCCATGACTTCATGCCAGATGTCTGTCACATTCTGGTCCACCCCCTCCCAGTCCCAGTCTCTCACCTGCCCTGAGCAACGTAACTCAGCACAGATCTGGGCCCTTCTCCTGTGGGATGAGCCCAAGGGCTTCTCCTGCTCCAAGACTGAGCACAATAGGGACTGCTGAGCAATTTGGGAGTGAGCTGGGCTGAGAGAGATGCTAGACAGGTCTCTGACCATTTGCAAACAAGCTGCAAAATTGTGCTCACAATAGGGCTGCAGAGATGCCTTTTCACTGGAAGCATGCCTGGAAAATGTATTTCCCAAGTGGGGACTTCAGCCATTACAAATCCCTGACTGATGTGGTCGAAGAACATGGCAAACACATGACCCGTTACCATGATCCACCAGGCTGTCCTGCTAATGTGAATCCTGCTAATGTGCTTGTTTAACCCTCTCTGACACCACCCAGAAGCTTCTGTTTCTGAATGTCACTAGTGTCAGCCCTTCCTGGTGCAAACTCCCCATTCCCACAGACAAGGGCAGATGGGAGCTCCCTGGAGGAGAGCTGGCCTGACTGCTGGGAAAGCAGCAGTGGAGAGCATGGGAACAGGCAAGTTGCTGGCTGCACTGCTCCCTTGGAGTCTGGGAGCTGCAAGGACTTACCAGGGCGGTGGCACCAACACTGCGTGGGGTGAGATGGGGGGTTGTCAGCTCCTTCCTGACAGGGATTTGACACATCTTTCCTGACACCTGACTGCTTCTGAAGCCTGTTGGTCCCCTTGGCTCTCTTTCTGCTGCCTATTTGTTTGCTCGCAGCCTTTGTCCTTTGTGGCCAGACACTGCCAGGGTAGGTGGGCTGTGGTGTGGATCTGTGCTGGTATGGATGAATAGAGGTCCTGCTTGGACTCCATAGCCAAAACCTATGCTTTATAGGCATGGTAGCATGGCTCTGGGGACCCTCAAGGGCACAGGAACCATGTGGGAAGCTCTCTGTCTCACCCTGCTGCTTGCTGAGCATGTTCATCTCCCCAGGCAGACAGCAGCACTGAGCTGCCATCATCCTTCATGAGTTGTTCTAACTTGTATCTAACAGGTCTCCAAGAGCTTGGTCTGCCTGGACTATCTTCCACAGCAGCACTGTGGCTGGGCCTGAAGTTGGTGCCAGCTGAGGCGTTTGGCTGAGATGCAGTCATGGAGCTGGGTGCTCTCACTCCTCCAAAGAGCTGACGTGCCATGCCTTGACATTGGCGTAGGTTGGCACTGCTCTTAGTGAGTTCAGAGGATGTTTTCACACGATTAGGGCTGGGAAGGATTGAAGACAGCTTCTTTTTCTCCATCTTTTTAAACAATAGATAACGCTAAAATCCATCCCCTGCCTCTTTTAAAGACAGCTCCTTTTCCTGATGGGTAGATAGATATAATGAGATTCTTAAACTCGTAAATCTGCTGCGACTTTATTACCTGCATCTGTTGGAGATGATGTGAAGAGAACTTCATACAGAGAGGACTCTTGAAAGGTTACAAAGGGAACCAGCAGTCTTCAGAAAATCTTCATCTAGAGAAAACAGCCAAGAAAACCTGCATAGAAAAAAGCACTTGAGCTGGATGAATAGGTGTCAAGGCTGAATGCAAGTGACACCAGCAACAGGGCACCTTGTTGTGAAAGCAAGCTGAAGCCGGTCAGTCCTCTGTGTGGGTGGCTCTGGTGCAGGAGCCAGCCTGTGGCTGCTGTGTACAGCCCTCAGCCCCATCCCAGGCATACAAGGGACTGGCCAGCACCCCTACCCTTGCACACCCAAAACCTCTGTGCTGTCAAGGGGAGGGCACAAACAGTGTCAGTGTTAAAACAAAAGCAGAGCTGAAATGTGCTGTTTTATTTTTATTTTCCCTCTGGTGAATGTGCCCCCATTTCAGCCTCTGCCCCAGGGCAGGGACACTGGTGAGAGGCTCAGACCTTGCTCCACACTGACGCAGTGGACAGCTCCATGGGTGAGATGATGGCACAGCATGACCTCACCACATCCCCATGCTGTCCCACCTTCTCTCTGGACTCTCACAAGGTCACCATTGGGTGTGTGGTGTGAGAATGGGAAGAGGTGCAGGAAAAGGGCACAGAAAATAACTAGTTGTTAAGCTGGTCAATAGATTAGTGGGAATCTGACTGACTCCCAGATGAGCTGGTAGCAGCTCTGTTCTAGTTGTGGAGCCTTGGTCCAAGGGCCAGCAAAAACCTTGAGAGATCCCAGTGGGTCCTGAGCAGGATGGCTCTTTCTTACCCAGGACAGGTACCTGCTCAGTGTAGCTGTGGCCAAGAGAGCAGCAGGAAAATGACGATATCCCAGCCGGTGTCTTGCCTCAGGGCCAGTGGTTAGGGAGCTGTGACTGCTGGGCAGGCAGCACTGGTGAAACTGGGCTGGAGGTGGTGCTGAAAGGTGCAGCCTGCTCCCAGAGCACAACAAGCTCTCGTGCAAGTTGGCAGCTATTTTAGTAGCAGAGAGTTGGGCTTAAACCTTGCACGCCCCATTGCAAGGGGGAAGATGTGCTTGCTGGCTTCCCACCCCAGGTAGCCTCTGTTCTTGCTGACACCTCACCCTTGCTGAGACAGGGAGGCGATCCAGAAAGCAGAGCTGCAAGCAGGGAGAGAGCAGATGACATCTTTAAG
>NW_008661691.1:5549-8610 GCF_000695815.1 Acanthisitta chloris | reverse complement strand
GACTGCCAAAAAGTGATGCTTGAGCAACGTGGCGCCAGGAATCCTGAAGTCACTTTTGTAGCCCTGGAAAATGCAGCTGCTTTGGGATTTCAGCCCAAGACGGCTGTTATTATCCACTGTGCAGAATGAAGCTTCTGTTGGGAGCTTTTACAAAGGCCATCAGTCTTCCCAAATAGTGGTTGTTTTTATCACCTGGCTGTAATGATACTCTCCGGTCCCTTTAATATCCGAATGTGTTCCCAAAGTGAGACCGGGAAACTCATTTAGGGCTCGCTTCCTCTGAGGGAAACAGCTTACAATTTTCTGCCAGGTAGCCATACCGTTGTAAGAATGGGCACAGCTCACCTAATAAAAACCTTGCTGACAGACACGACCTCCTGGAGGTTTACCTAAGTCGTTTGTTGCAGAGCAGAGCAACATATATCAGGGCTGAAATACGTGCCAAGCAGCAATCCTAATGCACGTGGTGTCTCTGCTGTAATTGATTCGCAGGCAGGACAAATACCTGGTGGAGAGTGCAAGGGCCCTGCCTCCTCTTCCGAGTAAAACACTAAAACGTAGTGTGAAATAGTATTGTTGAAGCCCGTGGCTAAAATCCAGCTTGTGGGCTGGCTGGCTGTAAAACGGCAACACTCAAAATATCCCCATCCTTGCATGCTCTGGCTGGGGCACTTGGGCTGCAGTTCAGCAGAAAGATATTAAAAAATGGATCAAAAGTGATGACTCTTGACAATAATGTGTGTGCAGCATTGCATGTGCACTGACTTCCATTTTATGGCCAATGCTTCTGATTGTTCCTCCAGTAAAATGTTGAATGAGGAAAGGCCTTGTCCAGTTGCTTGTTTTGATCAGTAAAAGCTGCGGGTGCCCTGGCTGGGAGATGAGGTGAGTGATGGCACCATCACCACTTAAAACCACAGGAAGCTGTGAATTTTAGGGATGGCTAAAGCTGATGGGGATGGCTTGGTGGTGTTCCTCTCTGACCTGGACTGCAAAGCAGGTGGGTGGCTCTGGGAACACACAAGTTCCCCACACTAGGAAATAACCCTAAATTTTGTGACTCTCCTGGCATCTCACACATGCAGGTGGGGGCAGCTGTGCTACTGCCTCCCCATTATTCAGGTAGAGAGGTCCCTGGAGAGATGTGAGACCTCAGTGGACACCCCTAACTAGCCTCCCCCAAAATACAGGCTGGCTAGGGGAGCAGGCAGCAGAGAAAAGCTGTCATCTCCCATGAGCTGCTTAATTTTATCCACTGCACGGGGCTGCTTTGTTACACATCTCCCCCCGCACAAGATCAAGCAGTATTAGAGACTTGATCCTTGGGAAGTGCTGGGGGAATGTCTTACGGTGCGAAACTGGAGGAGCTCAACCTGTTTATCTTATTAAAAAGAAGATCAAGAGGTGACTTAATTGTGCTGTGTGAGGTACCTTCATGGGGAGAGAAAGGCAGGTATTAAAAGGCTGTTTAATCTAGAGGAGAAAGGCATCACACGAGTCTGAAGCCAGACAAATTCAAATTGTGAATCAAATAGACCTTTTAAAAAGAGAGTGTTAATAAAGATTAAACTACCCAGGAGAGCGGCACATTCCCTTGCCTTTGATATATTTAGGTCCAGACAGGACGCATTTCTGCCCCATACGCTTGAGCCAAGTAGGAGCTACAGGGCTTGCTACAGGAGTAATTGGATGCCAGACTCGGCCCTGCATCAGGGAAGGTCAGCAAGATGATCTAATGGTCTCTGCTGGCTGCCAGTGCTCCCGTGCCTGGCGGTTGTGATTTGTGTGCCTGTGGCCACTCTGCTTCTGGGGACCTGGCTCTGCCAAGAAAAATCGGCAGGGAAACACAAGGAACATGGCGCTGTGTCATCAGGGACAAGAAGAAGACAAGTGAAGAGTGACAGGTATGTGGGAAGAGTCAAAATATTAGAAAGGCTTTTAACCAGAAAATGGCTTTTTATTAAAAAAACCAGATTAACTCTGTGGACATTAGCAGATGTGTAAATTTTTTCTGCTTAGCTACCCCTAATTTTTCTCACAATTCCTTAAAAAATAAAACCACCCATCCAGTTTTATGCTGACCAGAAAATCAAAGTTTCAATAGGAAAACCTCATTTGGGGAAAGACAAAGACAAGCCATATCCCTGTTTCATTTAAGTAGGGTACAGTGAAATAATGTGGTGAGACCCAGGAGCAGCCCAGGAACCCCTGCTCACTTGACAATGCTGAAGTATGCTGTGAACTTATTTTCCTCTTTATTTTTATGAGCCTCTCCTGAGGGCTGGCAGGTGTGTATGGCCGGAGAGAGGAGCTGCTCTGGGGTGTCCTCATTGCTTTTAATAGCACTGTGATTCGGCAGAGCTCATCTCCTTCTCAGTGCCCCGAGTCACTGTCCCAGCCTTGCAGGATGACATGCCCAGAGCAGGATTTTGAGATACAGCACAGAAGTGTGGAGGGATGCACTGAGCCTCAGATGCTCCCAGGCTGAGTAGTGGGCTTCTTCAGTAAAGGATGGAGCCTGTGGAGGGCTCTTGCTGAGAAGTTGCTGTTCAAGGTGCTTTTCATAATATTTAAAAAATGTGTTTGCTTCATCTTGCAAATGTTCAAACATCTTTAAAGTGTCTGTGGTGCCAAGCTGCTTCTCGCCCTGTTTTAAGAGAAATAAGTTTTCATCAAGTAAAAGGAGCCACAAAAAGCACAGCAAGCCCAAAGTTAACAGCAAGCAGATCGAAACTAAATTAACACCAGCAAGATTTCAGCTGCCCCTCCAAAATATTGTGTCTCACGGCAAAGGGTCTGGGAAAAGATGGGAGAACAGATTGCTTTAGCGCATCTTCGTGGTGTTTCTGCGGCACAGATGAAGCTCAGGCTGGGTCCCCTTCCCCTTGCCAAGCCTGCAGTGGGGACTCGCAGCCCCCAAAAGTGGACAGTTGGAGGTGCAGGCTCGACAGTGCCATGAACACTCATGGGTCCAACACCACAAGGGGATGAGACTTGGGACACTGTAGCCAGACAGTTTCGAGAATCGTCACCTGTAAAACTAGGGCATGAGCCCCCAAAA
>NW_008661691.1:2037-5514 GCF_000695815.1 Acanthisitta chloris | reverse complement strand
AGTCTGGCCCTTCTCCACTGACATTAAGGTGGAGGCGAGAGCATGGGACTGTTAGCCATTGGCCATGGTGTCAGAGCTCTGTGTGGATTATGTTGGCCAGCTTCAGTGATGGAAATAGGCAGCTAACAATGAGTTTCTCTTTGTAATAGAAAATAGTCAAAACAGCTTGAAAACTATTCATAATGAGAGCTCTGAGAGCAGCCAATGCTACACACACAGAGTGAATACTGTCATTAAGCGCTCTTTGGATGACAGTCCCAGCAGTTCATTATCCCCCATCACTGCTTGGGGAGGGCAGCGGAGGAAAGAGAAGGGTGAGGGGTTTTTTAAATAATCCTTTTTAAAAAAAAATAGATTAATCTCCACTGTAAAGCAGAGCAACAAAGGAGCAGCATAAAGCAACAAAGGAGCGGCATCCTGCCTCGCCAGTGCCCTCTGAGGCCAGAGCATGGGGCTTCTGCAAGAACCAATGCCACCAAAACACAATTCTAGCCTTGATTTTATTTAATTAACTAATGAATTGTATTTTTCTCCATGCTTCCCTTCTCTTTTTTTATTTTATTTTATTTAAGACATGGTTTCTGGGTGTATTTTCTTCCTCTGGAAGTGCCAAGAAAAGTTTACTTTCAAGGCCCTGGCTAACATTTCTGACTCGCATTGGGCCGCAGCTCCAGCAGACATCAGCTCCATCCTCACCACCTGTTCACCATGAATGAGGCACCAAGTGCCAGGAGCCTTCTCCATGCAAGGATACTCACATGTAGGTTGCAACTTCCTTATGTGGATGCAGGTGGGTGTTCCAGTCTGTGATCCTGAAGCCCCTCCACATGGGGACTGCAGGGCAGGGGGACAGCCAAGAGGAGAAGGTGTCCCAGCTCTTGTCCTGCAGTGGATTGAATCCTGCAGGAGGAGGCACAGACCACCAAGCCTGGTGTGGGGACAGGGCTGGCTGGCAGCATTGTCCATGTTTGCAGACCAAGCCAAAGTTTCCTGCCTAGGCTAGATGGGGACACCAGTGGATGGTGTTTTATAATAGGCCTTCTCATTTGAAAAAGTGTTTGTTTTTGTCAGGGACAGTGTCATGATGAATACTTGGCCTCCTGACCAGAGGTTTTTAGGGTATGAATATCCCCATATGCCCAGAGAAGATCTCTGTGCCCTTACCTGATCAGAGGAGCCCAGCACCCTACTGCTGCCATCCAAATTCATCAGGCCATCCCTTGGGCATGAGGAGAAATGCAGCTGGGGCTCATTAAAACTTGCAAATATGCACCTAGCCTGCCAAGTCACCTGGGCAGCTGTGATGAGTCACTGTGGCTATGCCATAGCTCCCTGCTCTTCATCAGCATCCCCTTCATCTCCCCTTCATCTTCAGTATCTGAGGAAAGCATCATCACTTATTCCTGAGTCAGAATGCTGAAGCTCTTCAATTCCAGCAACATTGCTGTGTTCACAACCTTGTTATTATACTGAGGCTGATAACCTCAAGCAGAGGTGTTCATTTTTTCAGTGCAATGTCCTGTTTGTGACACTATGGATATCTGGAAGATACAGCATCCCTTCCCAAAGCACCTGCCAAACTCCCCACCATTCAATGTTGCCTCACTGTCCACATCAGCCCTTGAAATAGATCCTGATTTAGAGCTGCTCAGCTACAGGTCCCATTACAGCCCCCTCCTCATATGCCACAGTCTGGCACTGCTGCACGGCAGGGACTGCAGATCACTATTGGAATGGTTTTATCATGACACCCAAAGAATTACACTGCTCATTCCCAAGTGTGGCACTGCTCTGGTTTAATGAGCTTTGGAGATGGCATTGGCTGCACAGCCCTGGATGTCTGACAGCGGTCAGTGTGGCTAATTAATCCAGTGTGTGCCCAGAGCCCTGTGCCTGTCTGTGGCCCTGGCTGGGGCAATGCCAACTGCACGGCTGGGCTGCGGCTGAGACGTGAAACTGCCTTAAAGGGCCCTGCTCTTACCCAGCTCTTCCTTTTAAACTGAGGCTAACGTTGTTCCTAATCTCAAAGTCTAACTTCTTCCTTTGGAACAAAAAAGGCAACCCTCCCATTTTTGAAAGAGCATCCAAGTGGGACTCTGACTTGCTCCATTAAGCTCTATTGGGCGTGATGCTCTATTAAGCATCAGGCCCAGATGAGGATGATCCTCACTGGTACCTGTGCCTGCACCTGGTCTCCACAGAGCTGGCAGGGACAAGCCACCCCTCCCCCAAATCCCCAGGGCACACAGTCCCATGGGGGTGCGTGGGGGAAAGGTCATCTGCATTGGCAAGTTTGCCCTTGGCTGTTTCAGCATGTTTCCCCCATGTTTCCCCCAGCCCTTTGGAGTGTGCTGCCCCTGAAGCTGGAAGGAGGTGCTTGAATGGCACTGAGGTGTTTGCATATTTGAAGTTTGGAAAGGCAAGAGTTCCTGAGATGGTTTTCCCCTTCTAAGAGGAAAGCTGAAACTGGGATTGGCCTTTTCTTCCTCCTTCTTTCCCCTAAACCAAACCCAACCCAAGTTTTTTGCTGCTTCAGCTGGTAATCGCCGCCTGTGTGTCAGAAAGAACCACGGGAAACCTCCTTTGCTTCACAAAACTGAGGAGGCACATCCATCACCCTCCTCAACGCAATTGTCCTGCCACATGTTAGCAGGGACATGGCACCTTCTGGGCACTGGGACTTTCCTACAGTGGCAGCAACGGGCAGCGGTGATGGGACGGTCTGTGGCAGGAAGCGACACAACTCCCCTGGCTCTCCCCATCCTCATCCCTGTCCAGTCTGTGAGGGATGGGTGGCCTCAGCACGGTGCTTTTGGCACAGAAAACAAGATGTTTAGGCAGGGTTCCCAGCACCCAGGAAAGCCCTCCCAGCAGAGAGCCAGGTTCCCACCACTCCCCTCCATTGGGACAGGAGAGTGATGTGGAGAAGTTGGGGATGGCTGTGCATGAGCCACATGTCCCAGTTGCCCTGGCTGAAATGGCACATGTCACCCACAGGAAGTGCCAGGCCTGGTTTTCTCTGTGTTTGCAGGATGTCTCCTCATCCAGCAAAATAAATAAATGGATAAATAAGAATTGCCGGGCGAGAAGTGCTGGCAGGGTGCCAGTCCCAGCCCAGCCAATTCATTTGCAGTTCTCATTAATTTGGACTGACCTTTGCTCACATTTCCACCACGAGCACGTTCAAAACAAGGCAGACATTTAACTCTGTTTTGGGCAATGTTACTCTAATGTGGCTTTTTTTTGCATAGCTCTCTCTTTTATGGTAAGCAAATGTACTGCCAACTTTTCTCTTGCTATGTACACCAGCGAAGGGAACCAGATGCTTCATGTTTTCCTCCGAAATTTATCTGAATGTTGTTTTTTGTTTAGAGTTTCAGAGGGAGGGCTGGCTTACAGACAGCATTTCATAAATCCAGTCCTCACTGCATGCTGTTTCCCAACTTATTGCAGGTCTTGGCTGTGGCTCCTGGCTGG
>NW_008661691.1:0-2024 GCF_000695815.1 Acanthisitta chloris | reverse complement strand
GTGTGGCAGCAGCCTCTGATGCGCTGAGGGGCTGATCCCCAGCTATCCTGCTCTGAGCAGGGCATGGATGCCACCCAGGGAGACCCAGCTGGAGGGGTCCCCAGTGACGTGTGGTGAGATGTGTGTGGCTGGGCAGGCTCATCCCACTGACTTCTTGCAAAACTGGCCATGTGCGATGGCCTTGGCCCTCAGGGAAGCTCTGGGATCAGCCCCAAGACATGTCTCAGGGGAAATAACCCCCAGGTTAGGGATCAGTTTTCCTGCTCGTGGGGAGCAGCATGTGTGGATTTTCTTGGAGAGTGCTGGTCTGCCTCTGGACATGGAGGGCTTTTTCTCTGACATGCCCAAGGACACAGGGGCCTTATGGGGCTGCCTGTGCCCACTGCTTTGCTGGGTGGCTTAGAGCTGGTGTTCTGCATGGTGGGGGCTGATCCTCCTTCTGTCCATGCAGGGTCTGAGCTGTTGAAGCCCACCCAACAAATTCTTGCTGTGAAAGAAAATCAAGTGGTCTTTGGCAAGATTGTAAAAAATACCTGTGCCACCAGGGCACTTCTGGCCATTTAAAATAGTTCCTCTACCTCCATCTGTACTTCTGCTGCTATTTTTATAATCACTCTTCTGCTTTCAACTCCTTATCTTCTTTAGCTTTCCCTCTCCTTTTCACACTTCAAGCCCCAAAATATTTTCATCACCTTTTCTTTTATATTTTTTGGGGGGTCTGATTGGGCTTTATTTCTTCTCCTCTGCCAGATTTATGTGAGTTATCAAGTCCAGCAGCCGTTTGTCTCTGCCTGATGACAGAGTTGCTTCCCTCCCACCCCCAAAATCAGATTCATGGCTGTTCTTTAAGGCCCTTTAATATTTTAATGCTCTGACTATAAATTCCATTTTCTCTAAGCTTCAATCCTTCCATGGGCCTTCCCGTGGAGGGCCAGTGGCTGCCCCCTGTGCTCCCTGGTGTGATTTGCAGCGTGTCACAGGCAGCGTTTGGGGTGGCTTTGCTCTGTGCACAGAAGCAGAGGGAGGGGAGCATAGCAGGAATTCGCTTTTCCTTAAGCTCAAACGATTCTTCAAAACTTGACAGGAATTGACTTTTTTTTTTTTTTTGCTTTCAAGACATGATTTGTTGTGGGCTTGTTGTGCTTTTTATTAAAATGCTCTCATGGAGTGCTTAGAAAGGTTGGCTTTGCACAGCCCCAGCTTCCTTCTTTAATAAATGCAGCCTCGGCTTACAGTTTTTCCCTCTGATGTGTCAGCTGGGGGACTTGCTCTCCATCTCAAATACACCCAGACTGCTTAAATCATCCTTATTTCTCTCAGAGGAAGAGAGAGACTTTTGCTCTCCAAAACTTTTCACACCCTAAGTTAATAAAACTTCTCTGCTGAAAGGGATGGATGTGACACTGCTGAGGATTTCATAGCCGAGTGCTGGATTATTGCTGCAGTGTAAAGGGCTCCCCAGCACTGGTAAGCACATTGACTGTCTTCTTAAAATAAGAAGTTGAAATGCATTTGGCAATGGCTGTCCCTGAAAGCTGCTGGAAGAGCTCCCCCCCTTTGCTGCTGTGGTGGAGCAAGAGACTTCGGGAAGTGTTTCCCAAGGGGTGGCACAACCCAGGGCTGCCTCTGTGTTCGAGGGCTGCCAAGAGAGCCAGGTTGGAAGCCAGGGAATAGTTACTCTGTATAAACCTGAGAGACCAGGAGGGCAAAAATAGCGCTAGAAATTTTGACAGCATTTGTAAAGAAGTCAACTCTGTTATTAAGCATGAGATTGGCAGCTGATCTGAAGGGTGACAAAGCAGCCCTGCACTGCGCCAGGAGAGACCTGATAGGAAATTATCAGCAACATCTGGGACAGCTATTTCCTCCAGGTTTGTAAGCATTTAACCAAGGAAATGTCAGCAAAGTGTTTTGCAGCAAACAGTCCTGAGCCACTAGCCCACACTGGCTCATCCTGCAAGCCTCCACCCACCACAGCAGCACAAGGAAGCAGGGCTATATAGAATCATAGAATCAATCAGGTT
>NW_008661690.1:48122-62319 GCF_000695815.1 Acanthisitta chloris | reverse complement strand
CCGGTCAGACACACCGCTCGGTACCGCGGGGCGCCGCCCGCCCCACCGAGCCGCTGTATCGCCCCGGAAACAGCCCGGCACTGAACACCGACAGGCGCTTCGCCCGCGCTCACACTGATAATACGGCCAACAGCACAGACACAGAAGTGTCTCGTTTTTACACAGGGCCTGGGTATACACATGAGAGCAGCAGAGCAGACAAAACCCGACTGACAGCAAAACGCGGGGTCTGATTCCTGGATATAGGAAAATGTTCTGTGAGCCTGTGAAACCAGGACCCGCTGGCCTCGTCTGTCCACAGCTGCTGTGCCATCCCCCCAGGCCTGGGCCACACAGCTCCAGCTGGTTTTTATATCCCCACCTAGTAATCTTCTTTTACCAGGGAGTCATTGCAGAAAGGATGTGCAGCGGGGAAGGTCACGGGAACAGAGTCCTACCGAAAACCTGATAAAGGGAACCTTTGCCCTGGGACATGTTCCCACCAGCATTTCCTCTCGCTGCCTGCCCCAAGGAAGGGGCTGCCTCAAAGACGTTGTACCGACCCCACCGCCAGCCTCTTGCCCAGGGCATCCAGCAGGCACACACTACACTTTCAAGTCTAAAAACAGCTCGAGGCCAAAACCTGTGTTGGTTTTCCCCTCTGAGTAAGTATTTAAGGCTGTGTGTGAGCAGATGCCCAGGTAAGTGCAGGACAAGCCTAGATACACGTCCCTCGTGCCCCACATAGAGGAAACCAGTGCAGCTTTGATTGCTGTAGCCTGCTCGTGAACGGAGGCAGAAAGAGACTGTGATCTGAATCAGACTCAGAGCACACAATGTTTTTCTTGGGGGAGGTAACCTCCAGGATGCCACAGCAGACAGGCTGCAGTATACCACGCTTGCCAACTCAAGTCAAGCTAAAGCAATGCCCTTCCTCCCCTCAGTCCTCTTCTCAGCAAGAAAGTCACAGACAGGAGTAGCAGATACTACTGTAATACCAGAACATGACACTTGATGAGAATTATCTTTCTTTTTCCTCAATTTATGTGTAAGAAATCTATTTTTTCCTTTCAAAAACACTGAATTTAGAACATACTTAAAAAACCTCCTCTCTTCCCCACTCTAAAGCCGATGTCACTTGTCAGACTTAAGTAATCATTATATTAACTGAATTATTAGATTCCCTCTGGTGTCTTCCTGAAAACTCCCCTAGATTTGCTTTCTATTGCTCTATTTCTATTGGTCATTAGCCAATCCACAACAAACACATGCCCACAGCATTGCAGCTTTACTGAGCAAAGACCCTTATCGTTTCTGCCAGCCTCGCAGCATGTGACAGGAAAAATTAAAACCAACCCAAAGAGTTGTTTTAGCTGAAGCTGCCAAAGGGTCATCAATCACACTCTCACCCCCAATCCAGCCCAGCTTTGCTCACTGGCAGTTACCTTAGTATTTGCTCAAATCCTGCCGTTCTTCCCAGAGATACCACGAGAAACAAGCCCTTGCTGAACCTAGCTTAAGAAAATACACACGTGTCTGTCTGTGTGTACGTAGGGCACACAAGTGAGGTTTGATGTCAGCACACAGAAATTTGAAAGCCTTAATTTCCAAGACATTTTGCTCCCTGAATGTGCTTTTTAAAATCAGATTTTATGTTGCTAGTAGGTTTTTTTAATGTTTCCTTACAAAAAATGGGAAGCTTAAAGATAGACCACTCCACTGTGCAACCATTTTCAGTGCTGGTGAACATGCAACTCTGTGTGTTGATAAAAAAGAAAAACACGAACACTTGAAGGTATTGTTTTTTGTTTTCTTTTTTCCTTCCTTGTTTTTTTCTGTTTGTTTTAACAGAGCATCAGCCAACATGGCAAAGACTTGTTCTTCAACTGCCAAAAGTATCACTAGTATAAAAGTGATGTCAGCACTGTTTTGTTAGTAACATTGGCCTTACCTCTGAAGAGGCAGAACATACACATTGCTAGGTCAAGCATTAATGGAAACTATTGTTAGTTTTCTTAGCCCAGCAGCACGAAAGCTTCTAAGACAAGACAACAATCAAAAAAGATCTGGGTTCACCTCAAAAAAATCACTTCAACTCACTTCTGAAGATCCATATGCTCAGAAACTCAAGTGACTGAAGAAATGGGAAAGGTAATCACAAAGCCTTGACTTTTTTTGCACTCCTCCAACTCACCTTCCCTCTCTTGCGGAAAAAGATGTGTCTGCAAGACTGTGAACTCAATGAAAAACAGGTACTTTACGCAACCTACCCTTCCAAATTTAGTATTGAATCAGCTGTCATAACAGGATTTGACACAAGAGTCTGAATCTTTTGTTACTGTGCCAAGCTGGAGTTTTGTCTACTACGGTAGTTTCAACACTGCACGTAGACTCCGTAAGTTATCTGATCAAACCCATATTTATACTTTTAATTATCAAAGCAATGTTTTATTCAATTATTTCACTGAATCACCTTAGCTTTCTTTAGATAGACGAGTCCTTTCTACTGTCTACTTCACACAAAGATGAAGCAGGCATCAAGTTTTCTTCACAAGAAAAACGTACAATTGACCTTGACAAGATGCATAGGAAGAAGGCATGACCAAATGCCTTTTGCTATAGGTTCTACAGGTTAGGGAATTGAAAGTTTCTACCTCCAATGTATGGGAACAAATCATAACATGGCAGGTCCAATAAAAAGAAAAAAGCAATCAAGAAAAGTAGCTAAACTGGAAGACTTCAAAACCACTTAGTGAAGTTTAACATGGGTGTTACCAACCACTGAACAATAGAAGCAGTTACACTGAAAGAGACCTTTGGCTTTCAGCTAGTACAACCTCCTGCTCAAGTGAGTGCTAGCTTCAAAATTACATCAGGTTGCCTTCTGCAGCAACTAAACAAGTATAGACAGAGTTCATGAGCACTGCTACCCTGATGGCCCACCACAAGTTGGAAGGTGCCATCTGAAAGATTTAGCCTTAGGAATGCTGAAGAGCAGTAAACAAAAATAGTACAAACTTCATATGGACCTTGAAATTCAGACCAGCAAAGGCCACACGTTTGTGATCCCCCAGCATCAACTAAAACAGCACAAGTTACTTCCTGAAACAGCAGAAAGGAAAAGAACAGAGTACTGGGGGAACCAGTCATTGGTTTCCAAAATATTACAGCTCTAGGATATGAGAACCAGGAAAAATGATAGAGCTCATCAAAAGTAGTTACAAAAGTACAGCAAGCAACTCCTCAGAAGCTATTCGGTTTCTGCACTCCTTGGTTGGAGACCAAACCAGAATCTCAGCTCTCCAAAAAGAGTAGCCTTCAGTACATCATATGCATTTTCTTGTTAAGTAAGAGACCACACTAGTCTGAAAAATAAGAAGTGCCAGTCTCCTCCCTTCTGGATATTTTTAAGGAGGAAAGTCCCATTCCCTCATACATCCACTGGCAAAGGGTAAACAAGGCAGCAGCTGAAGACAGCAAGAAACTCAGTACATTAGAACTTTTCATAAATTCCCAAATCACATTTGAACTGGGGCAGAGGGAATATCGAAGTAAAAAATGACAGCAAAGAGACGACCAAATACATCAGTCACACAAAAAGTAACTGGTTTTAATAGTACTGTCCCACATGAAACCATGCTCACCTGCCCTGCAAATACCAATACAACTAGGTTCTAGCTCTGAAGCACCCCGAAACCTCAAGAACTCAACACAGTGTATCACCAGATCATGCAAATTAGATCCAATTATGCATTTAAAAACAACGGTCACAAACAATTATGTTGTAATTAGGTATGATGTCATGATCCAGGGTGCAGACAGCACTGAAAGAAGGTCATATCCAAACTGAGACAAGAGAGATGTTATCTAAAAAAGAATCCCAAGAGACTGATCCAAAACATTCATGGCAAGTAGAATCCATTTTAAGAATGCCAGATCTGTAATACAGATTTGCACACACACATACATATATACACACACACACGGATTTAGTATCACAGAAGAAAATTTAACACGGCAGGCAAAAATTAGAATACTTTGGTCTTAACTTTATGTAAGAAAAAGGCCTATGAATCTACATGAGTTTTATATGCTTTGGTGCTGTTCTGTAGCTCACTTCCACAAAGTTCATCACCTGCCTGTCTTGGGACCATTTCCTTCTCAGCATATCACTCTGAACCACTGCATCAGTCCAAGAGAATGCTGCCTGAATTAAACCACCATTAGCAGTTTGATAAAGTGCAAAGATATGTATTTAATTAGTAACTCAGTGGGTACAGATGTCTACAGTCACTTCTGGAATCCAAAAGCAAAATATACCAGAAAAGGAGAACAGAACATTAAGAGATGCAGAAATCAATACTGCCTCTCTATACATGAGGGAAAAAAGAATAAAGCAGAGCACACGAAGTGCTATGACTATGTAAGTAAACTGGAGACATATCTTAACCTTACATCATCCTATTTAACGTTATTCTCAAAATGTCTGTTACGTAACTACAATTTTCAGCAGTTTTGAACTCTATTAAGAGCCAGTTACTTTTTGAATCCTAAGCACTCCTCTCTCCTCCAACTGCCAACAGTAACCACACTGAATGTGTTACTAACTTCTAGGAGTTAAAGACTGACATTTCTACTTTCCAATAACTTGATGATCACGAACTTATGACGGAATTTTCCTTTTTTTCCCCCCAATGCTAAAGTTGCACTCTAGACTGAGCTCTAACAGCAAGGTTAGAGACATGCTAGAAATGTTTGCAATACATGTTTGCTGAGGTTAAGAATAGCCCAAAGATAAGCAGTTGCCTAAACTTGGCAGTTATGAACTGGGACTCTACACAGGCACAAAACATTCTTCTGATGCTCAGACTCATTTGTTCTCAAACACTGGCTGTCCTGGCTCCAAAGCCATACAAAAGTTTAATGAGGTGACAACCCTCTGCTGTCACAAAGTTTTGAGAAATTCAGGTCACAAGAAAAAAAAAATTAACAAAAAACCAGAACAAAACAAAAACCCACCCAACAAATGATGGGTCATTTGACACAACAGGAACTCACTGAAGAGAATTAGGTAATAGCTGCTGGGATTTGGGTTTTTCCCATCGTCAAGACAAAAATCCTGTTTTCTTCCCAGCACTAAACAAAAAGGCTCCCACTTGGTATCAGAAAATGTGTGTATTTGATCCTTGAATCTTGGGGAGGATTTAAAGAAAACCTATGATAAAAGACATTCTTTTCATGGGAGTCACAATCATTTCTTTCCCACAGGTCTCAGAAACCTGAAACATGTTAAGGCAGTCTTACCTTTATATGCATCTATATAAAACTAAGCTTGGAGGGGTAGGTCAGCAGGGAAAGGAGAGGTTTAGCAACACATAATTTCATCCATGGCAATTGAGTAAGTCTGCCTTTCATCTGCAGTGGTGCCATATTGAATATATCCTCATTAACAGCATAGAATTTCCCACAGCATTACTCAGAAATACCAATTTTGCTGATTTAGCATTATTTGATCTCACATGTCATCTATAACATTTCTCTAGAAGTCACTGCAACCTGATTCTGGAAAAAGTCACAGCAGCAATAAAAGAATTCCCTCAGCCCCTAAAACACATCCATCTTGTCTACAGTAAAAAAGGGGGGTTTTTTACTTAACATTCCATATTGAAAAATAAAGAATACTTAAGGCCTTGTTTGTACCAGCAGAGCCCACCAGACTTATTATATTTATTTAAAATTTGATGAAAGAAAGTTTATAAACACCCTGAATACAGACACACTATCAGAAACTTAAGTAATTGTACCTGTCTGCTCTGCATTAATTTTATTTATAATCAGTTAGCATAACATGTAAGGGTCCACTAAGTTCAAATGATTCCGTATTAGGAAGCTGTGCTGAATTGTTTTCCCCAGACCTGGTGATCAGTTTCTGAAAGCAGATAATGGACAATTACAGACAGATTCTTCAGCTACATTAGTCAGATATTAAAGTTATTTCATCTTCTTTCCTTTTTTCATAGATTCTTACTAGGAATTACCCAGGTTTCCATCCATTCTTAAAGCAAAACCAGAAAGAATGGTATTTTGGTCTCCGAAAATGTAAGCGGCTTCCATTTTCAGTAAAACAGCACTGCTTAACACCAGCACACAGGGCCATTACAACGCCAGGACATTTCACAATTACTAAGAAAATGGAATTTCCAGATTAACAAAGGGCAGGCACAACAATCTGGATATTTCCTCATCATATGTAATGGACAAAAATTAAATGATGACAATTTAGACTCAATAACTGTCTCCCTGTCTGTGCACAGGCAACAACTTTCCATCCTTCTCTAAAATAGCTGCATCCCAGAATTAGCTTCTCTAATTAGTTCCTCTACCTAGTGATGGATACTTACTGCAAATAAAGCGTTGAATAAATTTTAAATCTTAATGAGAGACTTGTTTTCTTCCACACATTAACTGTCAAACACATTACCAACAGTATGATCCTCAAATATTAGCTAATAACAGAAGACCTAAGAATTAAGAAAAAATATTACCAGAATTCCAAAATAAATATTCAAAATATACCAAAACACAGGAAAGCATAATCGACACACAATAGTCAAAACTATATATACAGCATAAAAATCTCCAAATCTTTTTATTCCTTTCTTACCCTAAAGAGCACAGAAAAAAGAAACTCATTCAGCTTCTCTCCCCCTGTATCATGGGAAACAAATTTCATGTTTTCATCTTGATAATTACTACTTCTACCTTTTGTGAATTATAGTCACCCATTTCCAACTGAAACCAGTGCATTTATTAACTTAAGCAAGAAGGATTTGGGCTTCAAGTCATTAGGGATTTCAGAAATATAGGTTGGACTATAATTAGCATTCCTGATGATTTAAACATGGTTTGATGATTACTAAATTCATCATCTTTAAATAAACACTTCTGACTCAGCATCAGCAGAGTAGAGACGTTTTCATCAACTAATTTAGCTTAAGACTTTTTGGCAAGCAAGAATAGGAAAGAACCAATAGCTTCATAAGATCAGTGAAGGCAGGAATAGGCATGCAAGTATGTTAACATGTAGAAGGGAAAATATTATCATGAAACTGAATCCAGAATCATCGCAGACAATTGTTCCCATACCCCAGTGTTTTGCATTTTAAACTGAAAAAATCAGTAAGCAGACACTGCACAGACAAAAAAAAAAAACCCACCAAAACAGTCCTTATCTAAGCATTCAGGTAAGGGACCAACCCTTTATTATTATTATTATTAAATACTAACATGCTTTAGAAGTCAAGTTGTATCTTGTAGAAGCTAACAGAATGTAAAATGGAAAACATTTATTTCAGTACTTAGTGGTTAAAGAGGAAGAAGCTAATGACTTCTGAATCAAAGATTTAATCCTATAATGGAGACACAGTATTCAATCGCCAGTGATGAACAGGAGTCATCTCAGGAAGGCACCTGCTAAGCGAGCCAGGAAACAAAAAAATAAAAAGTGCTATGTATCCATAGTGGAAGAATGCACAAAGACTGAAAGGACAGGTGCCCGTTATGATCCTTAGCAAACAAAAATCAAAATCAGGCACCAGAATTATTTAATCGGTTTGTTGCCTAGAACTGAGACCTCCCTGTGGCTTTCAAAGATCTGACCCATATTCAACAGCCAGATCCAGAACATTACAGGTCATCTGAACTGCAAAATCTTGTTTCCTATACACTGGTGTCACATAAGGCTGTCAATCTTTCTAAACCCTCACAAAAGGATTTTGCAAATATTAATAGAATCCTTTGCACTAGTTCATTCAGAATACACACACATCCCCCCAGTAATTGCACTAGAACCCGAGTCACTTTGCATATCAGGTCTTAAAGTTTGTTTTGTCTACAGACTCCTAGGAAACTTGGTTTGCATAAGATGTTCTTTCCAAAATACTCCTCTGCTGAAATTAGTATCTGTTTGGATTTTTTTTTCCTTTTAACTAAAGATGAGACACTTGTCGTTTCAAAAACTCAGACTAAATTCTTTTAAGTTCAGCAGAGGACCCTGCCCCTTTCATCTTCATGAGGCAGGCATGCCAACCTACATATTTTAAATTAAATCATTATTTCCAGATTCAGTAACCCCCTTAGCTTTTATATACTACATTGACTTATTCCACATTAAGATATCAGAGACCTTTAACTCTCTTTTCTAGTGCGTTACATCAGTCTTCAGCTACTGGGCTGCATACCGTTCCCCAAATAGCACAAGCCATTCAGATTTTTTAGCAGTATGTACACATGAAGCAAACCATTCCTCATTTTTCACCTACATCAGTTGGTTTAAAATAGATGAGACCTTAAAATGATGCCAAGTGCTTAATGTGAGCTTCTTCAGAGGTATGACCTCATTTTAAAAACAAAAAAATAAATAAAAAAAGGTGACAGGTGCATCTGTAGTGGGTACAAGAATACAGCTGAAGATACTAGCAACCTATTTCCACAGTGCCTGTGACATTTTCAAAGAGCCTTGCAGCAAAGTATCTGGAGCTCCATAGAGCACAACAGCATCAAACATTTATTCACATGCTTACTGCAAGTAGTTTTCCACTTTGTTTTTTTGGGGGGGAGTTGGTAGTTTGGTTGGGTTTTTTTGACTGGTAGCTATTTCCTCCAGCCAAGTAGGGGACTGAGAGAATTCAACAAAGCAAAGTGTCTTTTAAAAACTCTCAATTTGCATATGATTAGAGAGTACTGCTAAATAACAGTTTAAGTATCTAGAAGGGTTGACAACTGATGGCTTTTATTCAGATAGAGTTTTTTACGTCATTACAGAGAAACTTATTACAGGTTTAGTATGATTTGCAACCTCCACTAAATCAAAAGAGAGAACTATCTCAGGAATGGAAGACACTTAATTACATGCTGCTTGTATGGATTTTGCTGTAGGGGACATGTGCGGAGGTAGCTTCAAGGTCAGCTTTAGGACCCCAAGCTTGCCTAAGTTGTCCCAAAATAAAGTGCAACAATAATAAATAACAGTCTGAAAAACCTACTTAGAGGTCTAGCAGGGGAGAAATGCTGTCCAACACCATATGATCACTTAGAAGTTTTAAGCCAGATTTTACCTTATAAATTATATATGTTCAAAATTAGTTCTAAATAGTGTAATCTGACTTCTGAGTTTCTGTAAGCCACAGCATCCATAAATCTTTACATTGAAATTATTTTCCATTCTTCCATTATACTACAATTCTTATGCTTTTCATCAGCACAGTATGTTTGAAAACTGGAATCAGTATCTTCTAAATTAAATTATCTCAGATGTTCCATTTGAGTTTTAGTAAGGAGAGATTTTTTCAAAGAGCTTCAGCATCTCTTCTCAGACCCACATCCCTTTGTTAGTAGCTGACAAATCCAGCAGCCCAACAGAGGCAATGCAGCCCCAACTCCCTGTCCAAAGGTCCAGCCCAGTATGAGGCTAAGCACGTTCCCCACAGGCACACACTACAACAGATGCACAGCACACACACACGTCTGGCAACACAGGTCAATGCAAACTCGGCACAAGCAGCACCAACATCCTCACGCAGCTCCCTTCTGGTTGGGGGAAGTTCATTAGGAGAATACGTACACATGTGCACACACAGAATGAAACTGGCCGGTCACTGGGCTTGCTCTCAGACCCAGCACCCACGCCTGCCCAGCTGCCAGCACGTGGCACACACAAACCCTCATGGCCCCACTCGTTGCTGGTACTCAGATCCCCTCAGAAACACAGCCACTTGCTACATATCCCTCTAGGATCTGGCTGGCCTGGGACCATCTACCCAGCAGCTGGTCCGCAGAGCCTTTCTCCTCCCATTACTTCATGCACAAATACACAGACAGGGGTCTCAGCCAGACCCCAGAGTCTCCATAGCACTTGGTCTGGACTCCCAGTTCCTCCAGCACTCAACTCCTGCAGCTGTCTCATGCAGATGAATGCATTGCTTTCCTGGACTTCATGGCCACTCCAGAGCCCATACTACTCCCAGGCTAGTCCTGCTTCACAGGATCCCTAACGATCACAGCCTGACACAGGCACCCTCACCTGGCCAGCCACGTGGGCCCTGGACCACTCAGCTCCAGCTGCTGGCACTGAGACCCCCACGGGCACACACAGCATGGAGCCCCTTACCCAATAAAACAATTAAGAGTTTAACGAGACTGAGCTAATGAGGACAGGGCATGGCCAGACATACTGACCAGCCATGTGCTTACACAGAACCAGCTCATTTTATTCCTTTGCCCTACTATTTTCCTCATAGTTATTCACTCCCCACAAAACCACCCTGATCCCTGCTTTCCCCTACCTTGCTCTCTCTCCCAAGCATCCCATTCCGAGTTGCGTACAGTCCCAGAATGTTCCCAGTCTGCGTGCTGACCTCCATTTACTCAAGTGCCTGTCAGCCAGGTGCCCGCGGGCTGACGATGTCCAGTGACAGCCCTGGCAGGAGCCAGGTCATGGGGCTCGTTTTTCGGGGTTCCCCCGCCTGCTTCTGTGCCTCAGGGCTTTGCTGTGCACATGGAGACAAGCCTTTTAATCACATAACCTATCACCCTTAATATTTCCAGGCTGAACATCCAACACCATTTCAAGAGTATTTATCAAAGCCATGAAAATAACATTTCAAAGTTCAAAGCTAGTGTGTTTGGAAAATCATCATGTTCACCACTTGTTTTAAGTTGTGAGGTTTTAGATTAAAAAACACAGGCACATCATTTATCAGATCTACTTACTCAAGTTGTTGCTCTTAAGTGTCAGGTGCCTGCTCATGTGTAATCCTAATAAACGTTTTCCAACAGTTATCAGGACACTTAAATAATACAAGAAGCAGCACATACCTTGTTGACCATATCATATTATATTTACTTTAAAAACACTCATGACTGTTAATGTTATTGCTAAGCAACTGGATGATCTACCACACAGTATTTGCATAGCACTGTCTATCAGCAGACAAATTACTTTGAACTCTTTCAGTTCCCAATTCACAGAATTACACACCTATCTAACATGGAACAGATTTTTTTAAGCTTTTGATGAATTATCCAAATCATCAGATTGACAAAAATCTCATTCACCAGTAGTATTTAAAAGATTTGCACCGTAAAAAGATGAAAAAAATATGGGAGGTTTGGGTTGTATGGGAGATGACAGAAAGATGAAGTTTTAATTAGAGAGCAGCTCTGCAAGGCAGAACAAGCAAAACTAAAGACATTATCTGGAATTTGTGAAGTACCATTTTATGCCCAGAAGGTGAAGGGAACTCATATCTCCTTACCTAGCAGTTACAGCAGCTGCAAAGATGCAAATCTGTTCATGCACAGAAAGAATTAGTCAGAAAACAGAATTACTCAGAAAATGGAAGAGGAACAGACAAAAAGCAACCAGGGCTGTGTTTCTTATGTTACAGCTGAAAAGCTGCTCTCTTCCACTGCCTCCCACATATTGCCTTCCCCAGTATGCCTAATTGTGTCCTCATCTACCAGTACATACGGGGTGATAGCTCTTTCAGATCCCTCTTCATTTCCATTTTCTCTGAAAAGCAGGTTTACTTTTATTTGAATTAAAACTTCAGTGTTTCCAAACTATATTTGATCCCAGCGACATAATTTACAATCTGGCAAAACAGCTAATATTACTGAATTACACTCTTAATGTCCCCCTCCCAAGTTACACTGTTAAATGTTTCATTTCCTTGTGGGAGAAAAAAAAAAAAATCTCTAAAAGTTCATATTCTGAGAAAGCCGTGAGCTTGGCCAGAAGACAAGCTGAGTGAGGGCACATGGCTGGCAAGCACAGCAGGCTCTTAAATGGGAGTAAGATTTTAAAGGCTGAATTTCAGTGAGGGGCTCTGAAAATGTGACGTAATAAACAAGACATGCTCTCTCAGCACTGCAATGATGAACTGAAACCCTGTCACTGCTATGAAAAGGTCAAAGATACAGGAAGACAGCATATAATTTTAAATGCTCCATTCTTCCATGCAGAAGCATCTCAGCTGAATGGTGTAAGCAGCCATACACCAGCTAAACAGCAGCAGGAGGAGCTCTCATATTCCCGTTTGTCAGGTCAAAACAGTGGGTAAATTTAGAACTACTCCACAAGAGACACATTTAAAATAGACAGATGAATGCTAGGAATTTAGAATGGTGGGTGAGACTACAAAAATTCTGATTACCAAGTGTCTAGAAGTGAACACTCTAGTAGCTAGAGAATTACCCAAATATTAGTTAGGCAAGTTTTCTAAGCACGGAGCTTCAGAAAGTCTATGGCCACCCACACAGCCATATGCTTAGGTTATACCAGACATTCCTAACATAAATTGCCTTATTTTTTGGTTTGATCCTTCCCTCATTCTTATTGATTTCTCACCTGTACTATTATTAGGGAAGCTGCAGCATCAGTGTTCGCAGCCTAAAGCTCAACATGGACATAAGCACAACAAAATCATGCATGAGAGGACAGACAATGGATTTAAGCTGCTTTTGCACAAACACTGACTTCTCAGCATAGTTTGTGAAGGTTCTAGGACAGAGAATCTCTTTTCTGTATTGAACATGACAGAGGAAGCTTCAGCTTGCTTGCAAAGTCAACATTACAGCAGCTGGGGGAGAGAGAGGAAGAAGTGGCCAGAAGGATGTCATACCCACCAAGTGCAAGTGGGTGGCCACAACAGAAGCATATTGCTACCCTTTTAAAAAGGAAGAAAACATCCAAGGCAATGCTCTTAAAATTCTGGCTAACAGCAAGAACCAGAAGTAGAAAGTGTAATGCTGAGGAGAAAGGACAACTCCCTACCCTTCCAGCCCTACAGTGTCTACTTAACATGCACTGCATTAGTAAAAATACATTCCTTGTAGACAAATTAATTTAAATAATAGCTTCCTTGGGTTAAGTGGTTTAACAAAGCAATACACATTTAATATTTATACAATGACAGTACCTGGCATCATATAGGCCTGAAGTCTCTATGGATAACTGACTATACCTCATCTCTTCCTCCAGGTTAAAATATAAAGTATTCTAGAGACTACATCTCTGAATTTTTCCAGTGAGAGTCATGGAATACAGAAAGAAGTGGTACAAGACAGAGAGACCCTTTTAAGTATATTATATATGCTTACTCAGATCAACAGTAATGGGTTTTTTAATCATATTTTAAAACCACATTATTTTTCAATATAACAGTACAAAAAGAGAATGGAAACAAAGCACCACTGTCAATGGACTCACACACTGACAGACGAGGATAATTTTAGTATTAGTATGCAATAGTGCCAAATTTGCACTCGTTTAATTCCATTTCCAAAAAAACAAGCTGGACCAAATTTAATGCCAAATCCTGACACATCTGATTATGCTAGAACTTGGATATCACCGTGGTAACAACATGAAGGCAGGAAAAGAGGCCTTTCAAGAAGTTATCTTTAGATACACCTTATAGTTACACACAGCCTAAAATTCTCAGAATATTACTGAGAGAATTTCATCAACTTCTATGCTGCTGACTAGAGAAACACAAGTTTTAAAATCCTCAAACTAACTGTTAAAGTTTCACCACTTGGGTTACTGAGGAAATGACTAACAATATCACCAAGTGTCTGTTTTATTTATATCAACATTATTTTAACTATTCTTTGCGCTGGTTCTCCTATCATGTAAAACCATAAGTGTGGTACTTAGATCAGAGTCCATTTATGATGAAAGGAGAACAAAGCCTTTACAGCTCTCCAAGACCATTTCCTATGCTCACACTTTAAAAGGCAGTCAACAAGGCTGCAGTAAATGAATTCAGTAAATTGTGATTCTTTTACTGTAACAACTAACTTGCTACGAGTTTTTAGGTGATCTGTGTAACATAAATAAGCTCTAGGAGAGGACTGGTAGAAAACAACAACTCCAGCCCTGGGTTTGCACAATTCAAAAGTTCCAATCAAGCTGCGTAAGATGTTAAGTCATGTATCTGTACAAGCAGAAAGCCCTTATTTCTGCATGCAAAGCACCATCTGCAAGCAATAAACTTCTCTATCTTGCTCTGGCCTCCAAAAACGTGACTAACGGCCTTTCACACAAAAGATACACAGCTGGAAGGGATGCCAAGATAAACCTGGAGTACTTGTGTTTGCTGTACCAAGTCCTACACAATTGTTAAGAGTTCCCAGGAACTCTTTTCCTAGAAGT
>NW_008661690.1:10754-48111 GCF_000695815.1 Acanthisitta chloris | reverse complement strand
GTGCCTCACACTGTATCTACTCTAACATGCTATAACAAATAGGTTCAGTACAATCCAAAAGCTGTTAATATGCCCCAGGATCTCCAAGTGAGATGTCAGAAAAGACTCTCTCCACAGCATTAGCAAGACTGCTTAACACAGCATTTGGGGAAAATGCATAGCCCTATGCCTTGTCATCCTTCCAAGCAACAGCTATGTCAATTAATCACATTCAGAGCCAGAAGGTACCCCATAACTTGCAACACAAATACAACAGATGACTATGTCTACCAGAAACACCAACATGCCCTTCAAGGGCACATCAGCTCGTAGAGCATAAATCAAAATAAAGATTCCTAAAATGTCAAGTTACCGCAAGTTGCTAACAGTGTTAGATAGTACCTGTCTGTCCATAAGGACCACATCTCCATGCAAATCTACTAGCCACCTCTCAAGGAGGCTGTGCTGCAGTAACAGGTCCTCTGTTAGTGCCACACAGATTTCTTATGTCTTCCTCACAAAGTGGACTCAATGATCCACTAAACAATAGTTTACAGATCTGTGAAATTAAGTGTGGTATTAATGAATCTTCTTGGAACTCTTATATGAACAAAAGGTATTTTTATGACAAATCTTTTTATAGATGCCCAAAAGCATCTTCTCAAAATAGAAATCTTCAGTTGATGCTCTTGTAAGTACAACACAAAAGTAAGAGAGCCACTTCAGTGTTTGAATCTGCTTCTAAAGCAAGAGGATTTCAGTTTCTGTTCCTCTCCAGTAGGACCTTTGGCCTTGGTCTTGTACAGTTATGGTTCTGACTGAGAAATAATCAAAGTCCACCATATCTGAAGCTTAAAAATTACTGAAAAATTTAATTGCAGATAATGCTATTTCAGCACTATTTCTAGAGGACATGATTGCCACCTCCCTCAAGTCCTAGCCCACTTTATTCCAAGTTTCACTGGGCTAACACTCATGTACTAAGCCATAGCCACCTCTTGCTAAGTAAATCTAGTGTTGTTTTGTAAAACAAGGAAATCCCTTCTAAAAACTACATTTACAAAATACTTGTTCTGAATTAGGCTTACACACTCTTCATATTTATTTACAACCTTCGCTTTTAAACAAGTTAGTAACACACTTGTTCTTTGTTACTGCAACAGCTGCCCTAAGCAAGCAGATTCAGCAATTTATTTCTTTAAACTCCACAATTTAATATTGAGAACTAAAATTACCAAACATGAATGGTTTAAAAAAAAAAAAGTATCTCTTACATAAGCTGCCTCTCTAACTTATAATGCACATCCAGTGACCACCAAACCCATGCTAATACTTTATTTAAAAAAGAAAGAATTAACTGACTTAATGCCTTGTTAATCAGTTTGTGGTCAGCATTTAAACCTCACCGCCCTTACACGGCAAGAGTGTTCAGGTCACATCAAAAAAGCAGCACATCGGAGTAACAGATGTCAAAACCACCTCTTACAGCCCTACCTACTGACAGAACAGAGGGACACCACTGCTGCAGGGACCAACCACCACTCCTTACGGGAACAAAACCATGCCATTACACAGTAGTGCAGAATCACCAAGAACTAGGTAAATGTAGTGTAATAATATTGCTTTGGAAGGTTGGGGAAAAGTTATTTTAAAGCCCTTATGTACTTAATGATTAGATGCTGGGTTTGATGCTCTTTAAAGTCAAAAGGAGAAATGGAAGTTCTGAATTCCCAAAGCTGTTTACAAAAGTGATAATCCACACCAACATGCTCTATCTGTAGAACTATATAGACATAGCCACTTATGTATTTATAGATATAGACATATAATCTCATTTGCACAGAAAAATAGATGTGATACTCCAACGTACTCTTACAGGCTGCAGGAGTTTGGAGCTGACACAAATTCATGCCTTTAACTTACTGAGCACTTAGAAACACACCAAGAACAATGGTTTTGAAGCTGCAGAAAACAGTATCACCTCTCACTGAATGATCTCACTTTAAAAGTAGTCATCTGCATCCTTAACCCAGTCAAAAAAATAAGGTCTGTGCACTAAATAAGACAGGAACTAGGCAACAAGGGCAGAGGGCTTATAAAAAGTATGTGGTCTTCCCTAAAAAAAACTTCACACTATTCACAAGTACAAATCGTTCTTTTCTAAAATACCTCAAGCTGGGGGGGAGGAACCAACAGGGTACAATCTCCAGTCTCTGAAGATAATTATTTTTGTCCCATATTAAAAAGAAATGTTATATCACATATTACACTGTACTTTATACTACAAGGTCCCAAAGCTCTACCTTAGTAGGACTTTTGTCTTAACAAAATCCCTGTATGACAGCCTACACTTAAGTCAGAATTTTGAAGAAACAATTTTCAAGTTCAGGTGCAAATGAGGAAATTCAAGTTAATTTGGGGTGTAGATAAAAGCCCTTGCCTTATAAACCAAATAATGTTTGTACTGAAACATAATCCATGGATCTTATTTAAGAAGCAAAGTCTCCTTCTTGGCATAGTGAGAAAAAGGAGAAAATAATTACACCCTGAATTTTATACAGACTAAGCTGAAGTTTAGATTTGAAGGAGGAGGTGGAAGCAGTGTTCACAGCACATTGCAGTAGCTGTAGTTTAGGGTTAAAAGGTAAATTCCTATATTCTGATACACGCTGAGGCTTTATTAAGTATTGAGATCAGTGTATTTCATAAATTAAGTTATGGACCTTACTGAAAGCAATACGTTTTCCAAGTTTATCCAACCTGCAAGGATTCTCTGAATGCCGGGGAAGTTTGCCAAGTAAATAAAATCTCTCCATTGTGCCAGAAATTGAAGAGGAAACATGGGAGTGAAGAAAGGGGGAACAATTATGGTACAATTATAACAGTTTTAGCATATTTTCTTTTAGCTAGTGCAGAAAAAAGCTCCTTCAGGCAACCAGAACACCTGCCTTTCAGAAAGCCAGTCACTACATAATTTACTCCAGTGAAGTCCACACAAAAACAAAGTCCCAAGAAGGAGTGAGCTGAGAACAACTGATTATCACATGCCAATCAAACTGATGAGACTATTCACTGAACCAACGGCTTACACAATGTGGTTCTCAAATAACTCCAGTCTGTGATTCTGCATTCTGTGCAAAGCACCAAATACAAACAGCCAGTCAAGTCATAACATCTTGCACATACTTTGGTATTTACATAAAGGCAGAAAGGAGAGTTTCTTTATAAAGTACACTGAATGACAGAACAGGCCAGATTTTGCAACAGTAGGCGCTTCAAGAGGGACACGAAACAGATGGTATTTCAGGGTGACAAAATGTGGCAATATAAACCATTCACTGCTTAAGTGTAACGGCAAGTGAGGATCCCAGATTTATCTCATCCATTCATACATGCTGCTAAAGCTCATAGGAAAATGTTTAACTTGCAAATTCATAAGGAATGGGCAAGGAGCACTGACAGCCCTTTGTATCATAATTATATTGTCACCAAGACTGCAGTTTAAAAAAAGTCATTGAAGGAGGCAGAAAATTAATCTGAAACAATAACTGAAGTTCAGCTACAGGCAGGAATTTGGGTGTTAAGGTCACCTGGAGAGACAAGGAAAATGCCCTATAGCTGAAGTACTGCCACACTGGAAGCACTGGTTTGACTGCAAGCCATGGAGATACAGTCAAGTCTTCCAAGTAAACAAGTATTTTTGGAGAACAATGCAAGGACTGACATGGGGACAAAAGTTTCCTTCATTTTTCTTAAATATTTATTATCTGAAGAAATCACAGAACGGCCTGGGTTGGAACAGACCTTAAAGGTCATCTTGTCCCAAGCCTCCTGCCATCAGCACGGATACCTTCCAGTAGACCTGGTTGCTGAGAACCCCATTCAGATAGGAGTTCTTGTAAACAGAAATAAAAGTCTGTCAATTAATATATTTAACATCAACCTGTTGCTAGTATTACTGTTCATCTTTCTCATTTGCAAAGCTGCTTTATTAAAAAAAAGCCCGAAAACAACAGTCCTGAGCTAGTTAAAAAGGAAGCAGTATCACAGACCTGACAGTTGTAATTTTTCAAAAGGGACAGATGGGAAAAGTCTCCAAATCAGATACAAGGGAAGAATAGCTTAAAAAATTTAACAAAATTTAGCACTAATACAAGGTAACAGACACTTAGAAGATATCTGTACCTGTATAAAGGGACAAAAATATCAATACAGAACTCATGGCTTGGAACATCCTCAGCATAATACACAATAGAAGAAAGCATTACTGTTCCCTAAAAAGCTTACAGATAATAATTACTTCATGTGCTGTGTAAATACTGCATTACAAAGTTCAGAGATCAATTAAGCAATTTATGAAAAATATTAGTTGCATCCTAGGGTACTATAAAGGCAAAACTGAACAGAGATTAACATATGAGAAGCAAAAAAAAGTGTGTTACACCACATGCTCATTTCTGCAACTACTCTTAATTCATTCAGAGAAACTAATATAAGTTGAGTATCCCTGCTCTTGTGTCCCCCTCAATTTCTGTAACCTGTTTCTAATCTCAATCAGATCCAACAGACTGATACACAAGCTCTTAAAAACTTACTTACATACAAATAAATGGACAAGTCCAGGAGCCCTTGTAACTTGTCCCTACTTTCCCCTTAAAAAAAGCTGCAGCATTAACTCAACTGTTTTAGACACCATTAGGGGATAAACACAACCAGGGCCCAAAGCATAAATAAAGCTTCAAATCAGCACTTGTACTTTATTAGACGCCAGAGAAACTAACCACACAAGCTGTAAATCTATAAGAGTCCAGACTTTACTACTGTCATTGCTTATAGAGGGGGCAAAAAAAGCTTAGCTGCTTCACATGACTGTCTGTCAAGCCTCCTGCCTAAGGGAGAGCATCTACATTAGCTGCTCCTTAGTCCAATTCCTGCACTGTTCAGCATCCAACTCAGCCTCAATTTCACTGTAATGCTGAAATCACCCAGGAATGCTCCATCTGTACACAGCAACTGTGCTGAAGTCAGCTGTTCTTCATTGACTCCTCTTACATACTTCAGTCTGATTTCATCTCTCCATCATTTATACACACACTCAAAGGTTCTGCAGATTAATTTTTCATGCTTCCTCATCTAATACAAAGTACTACCAGACACCAGGAAAGCAGTTCTTAAAATATTTCAAAATTTACTGTTCTGAAAAGTTCCAAACACATCCCACCAGCAGCTGTGGTAAAATTCCTCTTTAACACTCAAACGGATACAGATACTTTAATCTGGGCTCTAAAGTAATTCCACCTGATGAATAAACCTCAGTCCGAGTCAGCACAAAACTGAATTTCTATCTTCAAAACCAAAGGACCGTATTCAATCCATTTATAACCAAAGTGTTGTTATTTATTCAAAAGGTATTTACTTCAGAATTACACGTTGATATCTCTACCTGAATTTGACAAGAGGAGGTCAGATACTGGTAATGTTGAAATTGCTGAAGTACTTACCAAGAAGAAAACCACCCCGGGCCATATGGCCCTCTGATTGTTTGTGCAGTCTCCTACAACCCTCCATCAGGACAAAAAAAATTAATTATTTTGCCCCCCTACAAGTGATACCCATTTGTGCAAGGGACAATTTCTTCACCTACTGTTCTGTAACAGCAGCCTGAAACCCACACATTTTCCTGACCTCTGCTTCATCAGTACATGGAAAAAGCAAGAAACACCAGATTCTACCAGGGTGGAGAGCAAAGGAAACTCACTTCTGTGAGTGGATCAAGGAAGCAAAACAACAGGACAGGTCATAAGAATGGTGAATTTATATTCTTTGAAGAACAGTATTAAGGGATCAGGGAAGTGTCACTGTCATCAGCAAAAGAATCACAAACTTAATACGGTCTTTAAAAATATTTTTGAATAGTTAATTCATCATGCCTTCCATGCCATTCAGACAATCCAACTTAAGTAGCAAGCCCCACAATTCTGCAACAACCCACCGACTCACCTCATGTTGCTGCCACCAACTTAGGGAACACCTGGCTTAGGAGCTGTGCAGCCGCCAATTCTTCATAAAGTCCATGCAAGAAACAAAACTGGAAGGGTTCAACCATTTGTTACCATTGCTATCAGAAAATGCCTTTTTCCTCTTAAAACACTTTTTCTAAACTTACCCCTAAATCATTTGTTCAAGGATCAGGGGTTCTCCCAGGTCTGGTAAAACAAGGTATGAATCTGCTTTCCTTAATTAAAAAAAAAAAAAAATCTGAAATGTTTTTCTGTCACTGCTCCCTGCTCAAATCCCAGTGTCCTGCAGATAGGACTGAAGGAATGAAATCCAACTCAGAGCACATCACTGCTAATGGAACCAGTTTGGCTATCAGAAATCCACATAAAACTGTTCTGTTGCCCATCTCCCTCACTGTATACAGGATAAAGGGGATAAAAATACCCAAGAACCTACACTCTTTAGTCTCATTTTTTCATTTATGAAACCAACATCACTTTCTGGTTTACAAAAGGAACACTTTTTTGATACATCTCCCTTCCTGAAACTAAACTGACAAAGCATCTCTCACACAACTGACAAGTTTAGCTCTGGCTTAAGTAGCAACATCAGCAAGATTTTCCCCCAAACTTCCTGATCTTTACAGAATACTTCCTCACTCTCAAAGCATCCTGTAACAGAGAAAGAGCTGCAGCAATAAGCCACAGAAGGTGAAAAGAAGAAAACAAATCTTTCAGGTTAAACAAGATAGCTCTTCTGGGACAGGAAAAATGGAGCTGTCAAAAGCCAGTAGTTTATTGATGGGCTATGAAACAATTAGAAGGAGCTGGCATCTGGTCAAGAAGATATTAAGGATTACATGAAGTAAGTTAGGTGTAGCTCAAAGGCTCAAGGAAATCTTAATGAGAATAGGAGAAAAAATAGCAATACTACAAGCCTGTTTTGCAAAATTCTGTTAGCACTGGAGATTAAAAACCTCTAAAATCATACAGTGTTTCTTGTATGTTTCCTGGAGTTTGTCAGAAGAGTCACTCGGTACTCATACAATTATGTTAAGTACAATATAAACAAGAAGGAAATTGTTTTAGACATCTTTATTATTTAATAACACAAAGGCAGAAGTTATTGCTCTAAAGATGCATCAAGAACCCAGGATTCCAGCTGCAAAACTCAGAGCATGACAGTAACATGCTAACACAATGGTGATAGACAAGAAGTATTGAAATACTGGCTGCAGAATAGCAACAGGCTTTTTGGTTCAGCTTTTGCTTTGGTCTTTTTTTCCTAATTTTGATGGGTAGGAATAAAGTCATTTTAGCAGCTGGGACGATAACATAAAAAACAGTTCTCAGTGCTCCTGTTTTACTTTACTGTAAGTATTCAGCATTCATAAGTATTTGACCATCTTAATTCACCTTATACTACAGACCAAAATGACCAAAAACTGTGGCTGAGGCAAGTATACCTATTAAGGCACAAAAGATATCAGACCTTAAATGGACCACAAGTTAGAAAACCAAGTATTTTCAGCTAAAAGACCTGTGGGCACACATCTGCAGCCACAGATGTTAGTACTCATTTCTGAGACTCAGATCTTTCACTTTTAGTTTCTAGATTACTCCTGTTCAGCATACAATTCATGTCTGTACCTGTAACGACTACTCAGTTTTAAATTCAAAACAAACATAGTTCCACATATTATAAAAAAAGTTTGAATTTGATACATCAGAGTTAAAATGATTTCTCTTTAAATTCCAAAGTTCACAAGTGTCACTGTGGTTGCATAGTTTAACACACGCATCTGACTATCAGTTTTCTAAAAATACCAGGTTATAAATCAGCACTTTACTCAATAACCACAGAAGCAGCAAGACAAAGTTTGATATTCACAGAAAATAAAAGGGTATTAAGAAATCATCCAACAGAAAGCCAAATACCAGAAAGTCCAGTGAAAATGGCTCACTACGTAAGTATGTACTTAAACAGCACCATCTGAACAATTATTTTTAGAATGTACTAGGACTGCAATGCATTCCAGCATAGTAAGAAGTCACAACTGCCATGAAGCAGTAGCCTCAGGGCCATGTTAAGACTACTCAACAATTCAAATAAGCTGGTGAATTTAATGAAAGATCTAGGCATTAGTTAAAAAACAATGTTTTGCAGTACCTGATTTAAGAAATTAATTGGATTCAAGCACAAACATCTGAACAGTTTACTCCAACTGCCAGGAGCAGAAAACAGAAAAATAAAAGTGTTCTTTACCTCCTGGTTCAGCCTCCTGCCACCCACTGTCACACACAGCTTCAGAATAGAACTTTCCCCTTTTCTAATCTGAACATTACAAGTAAGTCCTCTTCTCCAAGACTAATTTCCTATAGCAAGAACAAAAGCACACGGCCATGCGCGTGCGTTGTTCACTCCTGCCAAACATAAGGTTTTTATTTGAGATCTCGCAAGACATTTAATTAAGTTTGACTACAGAATCCCTTAGGGGGAAAACAAGTTTTCTGCTTTCTAACAAATAACTTCTCACTCTTAAAGCAAAATCTCAAGTTTTTCCTCTTAAAGCAAAATCTCAAGTTTTTCCACTTCCATAGCTCTCAACACTTCCAACATACCTTTTTGCAGCACAAAACCACAGGAAACCTCAAAAGATGCAGTACTTCCCATATTGCCCATTGTGACATTTTGGCTCAAGTTTATTTTTAAGCAAACCTGGAGAGGTAGAAGCCTAATTAAATACCATTTTCACAAGAAGCTTTATTAATATTATTTCTAATCATTTAAGTAGAAAAGGCTTTACAAATATAACAGTCTGAACCACAGCAGAACTCTGTTTGACAGATTCACGTGGCATCTCCTATGCAAGGGACAGCAAGATCCGATCACATTATTAGACCTGTAAACTCTTAATCTTGGATTTATTGACTTGATCTTCAGATAGGAAGATGCCAGGTTTAGGTTTTATAAAAGACATCTATATGACATTGTAACAAAAGGCCCATGGGAGGTCAAACACATTTCCTAAAGAACGATGCATTAGAAGCAATTCTCTGCCTAGGCCTCCATTTCTAGGGTGGCTCTGTGTGATGGAAAAAGGAGTCATGTCTTTCCCAATCCCACTTTTGTCAGGAGATCCTGCTTAAGGAAGGCCAAGATCCAAACCCAGTCATCTTCCAGCAACATAAATGGCTGTCAAGATCTTCTGCTGAAGGCGTGTGATGCAGTATAAAGGTTAGAAGGTATCCTGAAGCAATTTGGAGGGAATGAAGAGGGAGAGAAGAGTCACAAGATGCACCAAAGTAATAATGCATGTAACATAGTTCCAAATGACTTCAACTCAGCACGAAAGAGGAACTGGTAAAATCTCCTAAGAATTTCATTGCCAGTTTTCAAGTGATTCCTTTTGCTAAAAAAAAATCAAAAGGGAATTTAGAATAAACTTCTCGTGCCAGCAACGCCATAGCTGGAAAAAGAAAGGTCTGACTGTGGTCTACCGATGTTTGCAAGGAAGAGGCTGTTGCTCTGCACAGCATGAAGCGAGACAGGCAGAATTTACCTGAGCTGATTCCCTTTCTCTGGGCCCGAGGGATTGCTGATGGTGTGGGTTAGCAGCACATCCCCTTACCAGAGTATTCCAGTCTATTTCCTTCACATGGACAAAGAACCAAGACTTTACAAACCCAGCAGCCACAGGCTCCTCTGAAGGAAGAATGTATTTACATGTTTAGAACTGGGTAACTTTTTCACTGCTGGGAATCAAGTCGGATTCCAAACCCATTTGGTGGCTTCCACCTTACTGCACATTCAAACCTAGCACTCGTGTAAAGAGACAGGGAGGAGATGAAAATTGTGTGGCTGTGGGCCATACACAATCACTGGCCTTATCTTGGCCCCAGCCACCAGTTTCTGCTCTTGACTTGGGTTTCCTGTCTAGAGAAGGGTCACACCAAGAATGCCATTAGTGCTTCACAGAACTGAAGTATAAATATGACCCATGGACAGGAAGCTTACACAGAAGCATAAAGAACATTCTTTCCAAGCGCCTAGAACATTTTTTCTCCTCTCTCTCCCCCACACTTTTTCTTTAAACTGCTCACACACTTTCCCTCACTCAGCCTAGAGAAGTGGAAGGCAACATCAATAAAAAATGCACAGAGAAACAGCATAAAGTCCATCCTTCACACCTGAGTGGATGGCAGTTCAAAGGGGCCCTACCTACCTGCAACCCTGTTGTTTGCTTCAAGAACTCTGTTTGCCCAAGGAAAAAGAGACGAGCAAATCCTGGAAGCAGATCCTTCCTCAAAGGAAGTTTCTTTCTGAGTCTGCAACCTGGAGCTTTTGCTTGAGACTCAGTCCTCTGAGCGGATTCTTTCTTCAAACTCTCACACTGGTTCTTTACTTTTGTGGGCAGCTGGAAAAAGAATGAAGCCGTAGGCTGAGGCAGGGACTCCATACTTCCAGGATAGGGAGGCAGAAAGACTGGAGGGGAAGGAAAAGTGCTAGTTGGTAACTTCTTGAATAATGATCTGCATTCCCTCATTTTCTGTCACACAGAGACATACACATAGTCACTGCAATAGGGGAGGATGACAAGAGATGAGTACTAGACATGCAGTTTTTTCATGCTCTGATGCCAAAAAACCCAAACCCAAAGTGTTGAGTTGTGAACTTTCAAGACTTTTAAGACATCTACCAATAGATGAGATCAATCATAAGATGTTTTGTCCAGAAAGTTCTCTCAGTTTGTTACAAGTAGATGTGTGTGTGTGTGGGGGGGGATTTAAGTGCTCATTTCCTGGAAAAAATCCAAATCTCTCCTCTGTTCACTTTCTCTCAAGTGAATTAAAAATGGTATCTGTTGCAATGCAGTGAACGTCTCCCCATAATCTCTTTAAGAAGAAATGGTCATACTTACCTGTATGTTTCCCTCACAATGACTTCCTAACACCTCTCCCCACTCCTCCACTAAGGCCTTACTCCAATCTCCAGTCTTCTACTTTATTTGCAAAATCAGATTGCTCGAACACTGACAGCAGTTTAGTGCTGTCGTGACAACCTCTGATTTAACCTAGACACATTATGATTGCTGTGGAAGCTAAGAACCTACCCAAGTTCTTGCATCAGGTTTCTGGATGTCTTAAATATTCCTCTTTTTTTCCTGAAAACCTGTATGTCCCAGGAGCTAATGTCATTACCTGACAACAAAACAATGCATAAGAGCTAAAATTTTCTTCTTCACAAACCCTGAAAGCTGGTAAGACTCCTGTGAAATTTTATCAGTAGCATAGAGCCAACATGTAACAAAACTGAAGCAGAAGTCACAGGACTTAAAACACATTTCTAGCTGCTCATATATGCATTTACTGGTTATGCACTGCAGTACCTTTTGCACAACAGCAGTGTTTGCTATTTACATGTAAGGCAGCCACTGAGCTGTGTGCCTCAGATGAGGCACTATCATTTTACCTGCAGTGCTCTTCATTGCTCTTAAGACACTGGGTAGAGTATGACCCAACAGTTATTGTGATATGCTACTCAATGTTTGATGCAATTTCACTTGATTCATTTTGGGGCAATTTTGGTGGTGTTTCTTCATCCTCTCCTTTAGAGCACACACCTAAACAAAATAGCTTCATATGGTTAGGTACCTTATGTGTTCTTCAATTATAAGCTTCAATTATGTGTTCTTCAATTATTTGCTCAAAGCAGCTTTCTTTCACTGTGCTCAAAATAAGAAAAGATGAGGAAGAAAAAGCTAGGTTTTGTCACTAAAGCCACAGCAATTTAGTAGCAGAGAAGAAATTATTTAAGCAAGGAACAGGTAAAGCCATCAAGGACAGGCTTTGATAGCCTACAGTAATCAAAGCAGAAAAATTAACAAGTTTCTTCCACAGAAACTGCTTAGGGATGCACAAAGGCACTCTGCTTCTTGGTGGTTCTGAAGATACAGAATACAGTGATGGTATCTCAATCTAAGGTAAGGGGTTTCAGTCTAAATAGCAATAGTGTTTCCCAAAAATAACAGGATTGTCTTTTAGTGGAGTTCCGTGGCTTTTCAACGTTACCAGGATCTACTCCTATACCTTTGCATTTCTGATTATTTCAGATCAGCTTGGAAAAATCAGAGTCAGGTTCAGTCTCTTCATCCCACATACATGTTCTTGTGAAAGAAAGTCTTCCTGTTTGGAAAGAATAACTGACCAACACACACAAATGTACTTGGTCAAGAGACGCCTCCAGGCTGATGTTTGTACTCTCCTCTTCCAGTAAAGGAGAGGACACAAGACTACAATGAAAGAAGAGAAAATACAATAAACAGAACTTGTTCAGGCCAAGTTTCTACTGCTCTATACTTGCCAGCTAAGAAAAAGACCAACATAAAAAGGACAGTAGCAGTAAAAGTACATTTCTTCTTAGAGACTCCCTTGTAAATAAAAGACTCTTTTACACCAGATAATTTGAAAAGTTCCTGAGATTCAAGATTCGGCAAGTTGCTAATACTAATGACTTTTAATTCATAACTACAATGCCATACACAGCACTACAGGCTTAATGTCAGGTGATGCACTGAAGTCTACAAACATTACTAATACTTTCAAAGTCAATATTCTTTTCCACCTCAAAGGAAGGTATCAGAGCAAATCAGACCAGATGAAACAGCATGACCCAGCTTATTGCAGGTTCCTTTCAAACAGGAATCTGCCTAAGGCCTCTGTGAGAAATCCTCTTTCACAGTGAAAGATCTGACTCACTGGAAGAAGACTCCCTATCACCTTCAATCTACTAAAGAGTATGAAGTCACCTATTGCAGTTTCAGAAGGGCAGAAGAGTGCCTGGTCTTACTTGATTCATGTCTTTTCTTCAGCACAAGAGACAAAGATCCTACGTGAAATCTAAGAAAAAAAAAGCATTATGGAGGACTTCATCCATTGGTGTTTTCCTTGTAAAAACAGCTGAGCAGTTTCTGGAAGATCAATCTGAAAGATGCCATTAAGAACGACTTGTTTTAAATTCCTTTCCTTACATCAAGGTCATGGTATCCATTCTTTAATTTTTATCCTTTAAGACAATTCTTCTCTTGAAGAACTTTGCCTTGACCTGTAAAGAATAAATAAGGTTGGTAATTTTTGTGTTCTAGCTATCAGAAACACTAGCCTCGCTGATTCCTACATACTGACAGGTATTTCAGGCTGAAAAAACTAAATCTTACTGCATTTGGGGATGGGAAGTGTTAATAAATACTCCTTTGCTCTTCTGAAGATTTGAAAGAACAAAGAAAGAGGTCTAGAAAAGACCATCCGAAGTATCTGATTATCTCTTACAGGAATTTTGGAAAAAGGTTTTTTGTTGCCTCACATCAATCACCAGAAGTGATTCATGGTACTGAGATAGGATGTAAATCCAGCTTAAGCAGCTGAATATCCAACAGCTCTCAGTCACTGCACTGTAGTTTGCTGATTTACTTCAAGGGCAGGCTCTGTTGGGATCCTTCTAGCTGGAGCAGATGAAATTACAGCTGTGATGACACAAGAACAACATGTTGATGATCTTCAGATGTAGATTAAGCCAGGAAAGGCACTGGTAGTTCTGTTTGTGACCACACAGAAGATAAGGAATCTTACGATCAATATTCTCATCTCCTTTGGGCAAAGAAAGAATCTCTGCAACGTCTTTCCATAGTGACATGACTGTTGATAAATACTCTGGGAGGAAAACTCCCTTTAGTGCTTTCTTCCACCTTCCTTCTCTACATGGTATGTTTCCTGGCCAACTCATGAGTCAGTGAAGAATGATCTCCATTTTTCTGCATCATTGAGCAGAAGCTCAATAGCCAAGAAAGGAAAAGCTTAAACAACTGTGAGTAAATTCTACAGAATATCATCTGCAAAATAAACAAAAAATTTGCATCTCCATTTTTGGTGAATTGTATAGAGTATAAGCAACAACACTTCTTTTTATTTCTAATACTGCAGCTCCAACAACTGCAGGATCCAAGTAAAAAAACATGGAAATAAGACACAAATTTCCATACATGATTCCAGTCACCTGCAGCCAGATCAACTACTCTCAACCCGTAAACTGAAATTTTAAATCATCATGCAATTATTTTTGATTTAAGGTGCAACTAGCCATATGGAGTATTTGCAGCTCCTAAAATGAAACTTCTTCTGGGTTAAGCAGTCGTCGTCCTGCTGCCATTAATCATACCTCTATAAACATGCGCAGGCTGCAAACCCACTGCAGGATCTATGCACCAGCGTCCAGTTGAACTGTTATTCAAAATAAACATTACAAGAACAGCAGATTTTAGTAAAACATCTTTCTCCTGGAAACTAGCACCAACATGGCATGCATATTAAAGTATCAACAGAAGTGATATAAGGCTGTTTTAATTCCAAGTTACTGACGCTGGGGAAAAATGCATTTCCCAGAACTTCCTGGGTTTTTCTTTTTTTTTTTTTTTTTTTTGAGGGGGGGGGAGGAGGAGATTTGATTGGAGAAAAGGGAAGTAGTCATTGAGCATTGTAACAGCCACATCAGATAATGTTATCCAGTACTCATATGGAGAAAAGGCAGCAAAACCATTGTTCAAAGTGTTTATTTTAAAAGATTGTCATGCAACCCATCATTAAAATAGAAGGGCAGAAATCTTGAATTTCTGAATTTCAGAATTCATTTTAAAGCATTTTGCCTCTCTCCAGAAACATTTCATGTTCAATTTCTTTAAAGACCTACTAAAAACCAGAGGGCGACGGCATTGTCTAGATCATCAGAGAAGGCACCAGACAATACCTACTGGTGAGACTCGAGTAGGTACCAACCACTCGAAGACCCTTCCTACTGCCAGTTTAGGAGTGGCAAAAAGCTGTAGCTTTTCTGAACTCAACATGAGAGAAAATTCCAAAATTGTATATAGCTGTCACAGCAACACGCATTTGAGAAACACAGCCAGTATTTCTTGGCACGTACACAGCAGCAGGAACACTAGAGATATAAAATTGAATGATTGGTTGATTATAGAAAACACTACCTTGTAAAAATAATTCCCATTAATAGACACATCAATTTTATACAATTAAAGAAATTGGTATTTGCTAAACAATGTTATAATTATTTTTTCCTTCTTAGAACTGTTTACATTGCAATAGTATTTTTAAATGCCATTATTAACATGGTTTTTATTTCTTGTCAGCTTTTATGCCAAGTACAGTTGAGAGCAAACCTTTTTTGGCCTAACTAAACCACATTTAAATCAGATTAACAGACTTTATTGGCACTAACATACATTTCTGTCATAAACACAGACTTTCTTTCAGTCTCGGGGAAATTCTATGCTTCTGGGCAGAGTGCACGAGCCAATATTTTAAAAAAATAATAATTTTAAGATGTCGTATGATGCCTATTTGTTCACTTTTATTCTGCTTAAGAAAGCCAACTATAGCAATAAGGGTTACAGTATTCATGTATACCTTGAACTTACTTGAAGAAATTACATAGAATCTGTAGTTTCTTAATATTAACAGTGCCTTTATACTTTGCTTTTTAGCTCTTAATACATGGCTTACTTGATTTAATTTCATTCCATTTACATGCAATTAGGTTACACAAATTTCTTACACAGGTTTTTTTAAAGCACCATTTTACTTACTGAGTTTTCAGTCTTTACATAATTGCTACACTTCTCTGGTCAGTCCTTCAGCCAACCTATCTGCAGAACCCAGAAGCTAAAACACCACACACAAGGAATGGTTAAGGAGTGATTCCAGTACTGTTCAACAGCCACATCAGACTGGATGCCTTGATTTTGTGGGGTTTTGGGGGGGCTTTTGGAAGGTAGGGTGAGGTCCAATCTGAATATTCAGATGAGAACAGCTCAAGGCATTTTCATGTAGGTTTTGACCCTTGATCATCTCACTCATCTGTTTCCTCAGGTGCCTGGGATCTCTGGAGAACCTAAAGACATCAGAAATGCCCCTTTCATGCACTACGTATTCAAACATATGCATTTAATAGATTAACACTAGTAAAGGGCAATATGGATGCACTGGCAAATAAAAGCTGAACAAATGACCTGTTTTTTTAAAGTCACAAGTTTCAAAACAGTTTTATTTTGGAAAGTACTCAAAGCATGCATTTCAGATTTGAGCACTTGTATTACTTTGCATATCAAATCTCAATTTCTACAAAGGGTTTCCTGACTCTTAGAGTTTACAAATTTAGCATGCAGTCTGCCCAACAGGCTCAATACTTTCCTCATTTTCACAAGCAACAAGAACTCTACAGCCAAAACTGGATCAAGTTTGCTAGTAATTGTTACTGCTAAGACACAAACTGATATCAAATGCTATTGTAAGCTGTTTTTGTTAGTTCTTCAGCATTAAGGAGTTTGTGATGCAACTAAGGCTTATTTTTGTCTAACACAAGCTGTTGACAGTGGAGACAAACTGATTTAGTCATGACTTGCAAACAGGGTGCAAGCACACCAGGGTACCTCTGCAATATATAGTCTGACTCTTGAGTTCAAGATACTAGTTTAAAAAGCCTCATGTGCAGTCAAGTGATGTTTTAGATTAGAATTACATCTTTTATTTTTACCTAGCAGGTGTTAACAGTACATGAAAAAAACATTCTAGATTCTCTTGTACTGCTACTATCACACAAAGCATCATGTCTCCAATTAACTAATTAAACGTTTTCCAAAGATTTGCTGACTTCACTTTCCTTACAGGACTAGTGCCTCAAATACACCCACACTTCAGTATCAAAATTTAAATTGTGCCATTCTTTCCAATACCACTTGGAGCAAGACCACCACAAGTTTTATAATAAAAATGTTTATCAGACAGCTGAGGCAGAGGCCATTTGAAACGTATCATTTGACTCTGCTTAAGTAAAACTGTTTGCATTGAGTTGTCTCTATCTTCTCTCCATGCAAGCACCTTCACACCTACCTGCTTTGATCAGCCAGAACTCCCAGCTTTTGCACTAGACAATTAACTTTGGCAGTGCCTCTTCACAGGCATACCAGTGTGCAGTGTTTGACTGTCATTCTGTATCTGTTGAAATATTAGCACTTGGTTTAGGTTGTGTGCAAGAAATAAAAACACAGTATCAAGTCATACATAAAAGAATACATACAAAAAACACAGAAAGATCTAGTTCTAGCCTAGGCTTACTGCTTTCACAGAATTATTCAGAACAGGAAAAAAGACAGACATCAAACATCCACACCAAAATAGAAACTTACCCCACTGACTGATCTGGGTTGGAGAGTGTTTAACCATGCACTGAATCTCACAGGACCCTCTTTCCTTCATTTGAGTCAAGATTTCATTGACAAAAATAAACACAATCCAGGGCAGATGAAAAAGAGCTTCCCACACACTCAGGCAAACATGCAAGACACTATCTTAGAATCGTTACAGTTGGAAAAGGCTCATGAACCCTCTTGGAAACAACACCATTTGAATCGTTACTGAACATTTCTGTATGTGATTAACATCTACAACATGCAGTTTATTTTGAAGCAGGTCTGACAACAACGTACAACAAAGATATTCTCGACAGGACTCATTAGTTGCCTGATCTCCGATTTCTGTACCAAATAAATATACAGATCAGTGTTTCTTCAGAAGACTTGTTATATTTAATAAAATGCTCCTGTCTATGAAGTCCAACATGTCTCCTTTCCTTCCATTTTCTTTTTAAGGCAAGATTCTAAAGTAGGATCAAGAAGAGATTTGCATTTAAAGTGATCAGATTTTAGCTGTATAATGTATGCAAAGTATTATACTTTCTGCTTAATGGCTTTTTAGCCACCAAAGAAAGGTTTAATAAAACCTCACAAGCATTCTATGCTGCTGTTACTTCTATACACTCTTAAAGTCAAACTCCATCTTCTAGTTTACCAGAATGTACAAAAAGGAAAACTTAGTCAATGTGACAAAGCTTGACATAGCCAACAAAGAAAACTACAGAGATGCCTAATAAAGTAAAAGTCCTTAATTGCTGGCACGTGTTCAAAATCCATTCTCTAGAGGCTGTAGTTAAGCATTACATTATACAGAATTCAGCAGAGAATGAGTCTGTATTTAAGTGCAGTTACTCTTCCAAACAGCTATTTCCCGAAGTTTAAACTGATTCTTAATTCAGTTTAATATCTGCGTAACTGAAATCCCCATAAGCATTTTGCAAACTAGACCAGAGTTTAATATCGTGTAACTGCTTTTTTCCTTCTCCTTTTCTTGATGGCCAAGCATTATATTATTACTTCATGTATATAATTTTACATTTGCACACCAAGTAATTTCTCTATTCTTTTATCATAGACTTCAGTCCAACAGGAAAAATTTTCAAACACAACTGCCCACTTCATACCTCCAAGATGCAACTTAATGTAAAAGTCTGCTACTCCTAGCCAGACAATCTTTGAATGCCCTTTTCCCAAGTAATTTCCAATTTGCAAGTCATTTCCAAGAAAATTTCCATTTACCAGTCAAGTTCTTTCATTCTATTTTAATAAAGAGTGCACATCTACCTAAACAGCCTGCATGACAGAAAAATCATACACAGTACTCAAAAGTATGCATTATAATGGTACTTGCATAGGCAACTGCACCACTTGGTGGAAGAGAAGCTATCAGAAGCATTTGTGTGAGCACTGAATGTCACACTTCAATACAGGATTAGACTTTATTTCCCCAGATGAATTGAATACAAGTTTCAGAAATACGGCATATTCAACCTAAGCTAGAAGTTTGCTTTTCCACCAATGTATCACAGTATTTTGGCAATACTCAGTATTTTCTTTTTTTCACTCTTGCACATGTAAAAGACATTGACAGAAAAAAAGTGGTGTCAAAGAAAACCCAAACACACTAACCAAATACTGAGTTGCTCACTACCACAATCAAGTAATAATTTGCTCTCATACATACTACAGTTCATTACGATAATGTACATTGAAGCACATACTCCTCATTAGAGAACATGACTTGCAAGACGCTTCCCATCTCCAAAGTGAGAACAGAGAGCAGTGGGGAGGGGAAGGAGGACGTGGGGAAGCCTATAACTCCACAACTCCAGTGGAATCACTTGATCACATGTCAGCAGCATGTACACTGGTGGACTGTTCGCAAAGAGCCAATAATTTAACCATGATAACCTTGGCCTTTAAAGAAATGAATCATTAACTGGACAGCACAGATTTTTGAACTCCACTGTATCTAGAGTTGTTTAACTCCAGCAAAACAATACTGAGTACAGACTAAAAAAAAAATATGCAAACATACAGCAGGCATTGAAACTAGATGAAATTAAGGTCCCTAACACCCCAAACCATTCTACAGTTCTATGAATCTTTAACCGCAACTTTAATGAACAGTAGTAAAAAAACATTATTGAGAAAGCTTAAATACCTTAAAGGAAAAGCAAAGACAAAATGCAAACCTGAACATTTTTCTCACTACAGACAACTAATTGATCTTTCCTCACTCATTCTCCAGCATTCATTGACACAACACATGTTCCCTCCCTCTTCTTCCATCACTTGAATCAGAGCAAATGGCTACTCTGAGCAGCATCCTAAAGAATAATGTAAAAATATTGTGCCCATGTAGCAGCTAACAATCAGAGAAGTCAGTATCTTCTGACTACCCAGTTTTCCAGCTATCATAGGGCAGATTTAAACTACCCCTACACGTTCATTTACAGCATGAATATATTGTGTAAACAAAGTTAATCAGAGGTAAAGACATGACACTATGGACAAGACGTCAGTAATCCATCTCCACATGGCCCAGTCAAAGTACACAATTCAAAGGGAGGAACCACAGTTACTATGAGAAAGCCAAATTCACACAAGCTTAACAACCCATTTCAGCATTGGAGCCAACATTACACACAGAAACTTTCAAGTTATAGGAGAAAAGAGCTCATAGCTATTACAATAATTAGCTTGTCACCATGTTTCATTAGAATTTTCATTGATTTTGTTCAGAGAATTACTACCAGTTACTAGAAATTTATTTATTTTACATACAGAGTCTGTAACTCCATAAACTTGCAAATTTCTAGTTATTACTCTTAAATGGTTGGCAATGACAAACCTCTCAGACACAAGATTACTGCCCGCTGCTCACAGTTTAATCTCAGTTTTGACTGGGTCTTCAAAACAAAACAAACCCCCAAAGTACATAAGTATTTCTGATGCATGTTCCCTACAAAGCAACTTTTGAAGCCACTGCTCAATTTAAACCCAGTTTGACACCTCAAAGAACAGGAGAATGGACCAATGGAGTAGATGAATGTGACTCCGGCTCTATTTTTGCCTTGACAAACACAAGGCAAAGGACAGCAACTAACTGACACTACTCATTCTGATGGACAACAATGAAGTAACCAGGTAGCACACCCCAAGCTGAGAGAGCAGTGGCCCTGCCAGGTTTCTTTTTCAGGCAGCCAGCAAGCCAAAAGACACAAAGCAAAAGGAAACACAGGAAAGAGATACGAGAAGAACTTTAATTATTGGGCAGAAGGAAGAGGAAAAGGCAATAGAAAAAGCATACAGTCAAAGAGACTTTTGATAGAAATGGCTACAAGTCCTACACACACACTACCCACTTCTTGTTTTGTTTTAAAACTCCAGTACTCACGGAACTTTGTTTCATTCTCCAATATTAAACAAAAATACCCAGAAGGGCAAGTAAAGTCAAATCTTTCAAGGTTGGTTCCTACATCCTACACTCCCCCTGCAGCAGAACCACTGACTGGAGTGAACACCACAGACTACAATGCTCTTGAAGCATTAACTTTACCCATTTATGAAGGCACTGGCAGGACTGGAGCCAATATCATGGGTATAACACTTAGGCTTTAACATTAGCCTGACTATTGCATCAGCCATGCTATTTTTAAGTGCAATTCAGCTTCTCTTCCACGATCTGAAGCCTGTATAGTTTTTAGTTTGCTTTTAAACACTGTTCCAATGCAATTTTCTCAATGCCACTTTATTTGACGAATATTTAAGAGCTGTCCTAACATCATACAACAGTAGCTACCAGTGAGAACATTCATTAAGAGCAGTGATTACTATGCTTGACAAGAAAGCTGCCAATATTAGAATTTATCCTTCTAAATAATATGTAAAGCTGGCAAAACATTTTATGTTACTACTTCCACTTTACTACTTAAGGCTGTAGGAAGGATACTATAAAAATGTCTGATATCATGGTGTGAAAATTTAAAAAGCATCACAGGTAAATTCTGAAACCAAGGCTTTTCTAACAGAGGCACACAATAAAACAAGCAAAGAAAAAGGTAGAAGAATTGACAAGGGAAACTTTGAAAAATCAGATTATATAAAGATTTAAAGAATCCAAGTAAGGGGATTCTCAGACAGACAGGCTTCAGTCTTCAAAACTTATAACCAATACACATTTATTCACACTGTATTGCAAAGAGGCTGATCAGTTCGATTAACAGATCCTAATTTTAATGCAATTTTAACTTTGAATTTTGACATGCACTTTTTTCAGTTGATCAATGCACACATTAGCACTTACCAGAGTTGGCAGTCAAGCACTTAGAAGAAATTAGGCCCTGTCAAGAATATTTTGCGATACATCTAATTGTTCTTCTCCAGACTTGTGTTAACTGTCTGTATTGGGGGTGAAGAACATCAAGTTCCAAGTTTTGATGTACCCAACATTTCAGAAATCCCTTCCTCTGTAACCAGCCAAAGTACAGACAAATGTTTTGAATGTGTTCTCCAACTGCAAATAGTTTTGAGTGCCCAGTTTGAAGTATCCTTGTCCCAGTTCCAGGAGCATTCTTCCTTTGAGACCACCAGTACAAGAATGTTTTAGAAAAATATGAAGTGAGAGTAGTGCTGGTCTCTGTGCTAGAGATAAATACCAGCCAAGAGACAGCATTAAATAAAGAATCAACTAAAACCAAAGCAGTTATATTACAACATGAACCTGTAAAAAACTGGAATGCAACAGTCAAGTCAAAAGTACAACAGAACTACACTGTAAAAAAAAATAAAAAAATAAATAATGTTTGCTCCCAATCCTGTGGGGCTGGGAACAAATGTGCTTCACTGTGTATTACCTTGGGTTTGGTTCACCTAACAAATCAAAGTTCAAAATATTTCCAAAGAAGCAAAACGGCATTTATGAAAGTTAGTGCATATGCTCTTAGAGGGGGCTCAGCTAAAAGTCTAGCTGAAAAGAAGTAGGAAGTTCTCAACCTAAAACTGCCACATAAACACAACAGAATCTTTTAGGAAGTTTTGCTGAGCACTCCCCAGGTCCTATATGGTGTGTCCAAAGAAGTGCCTTCCTACAGTTTTCAGATAGTTTAGAAGCTCAGAAAACCCTTCAGTGTGATTTGTCAGGTAATTTAACTCAATTAGGAAACTAGACTCATTGGTTTGTTTCTCATGCTGCCCTGATCTATCCTTAGACCTGCTTTCATTTTCATCTAGGCACATTCAGGATGTTATTTGAAATATTGGCAATTTCTCAGCCATAACACCAATATCTCTTTAAAATGCATCAACGGTAAGCCAGGTTTATAATTTGTGAAACTTCTGTTGTCATAATGAAATAATCAGTCCGCAAAATACACAACTTGGCAAAGGGAAGAGACTTCCAGATACTTGCCTCTCCTGTTTCTTTTAGTTCTTAACATCCAAGCTTTGAAAACACTTCTCAGAAATTCATGAAAAGGTAATCATCAGGCTCAAGACAGAGTGTTTCAAGAGGGACATGCAGTTGCCAATTCCTTCACCTTTGTTTTGCCTCAAGTTATCTACCAAAGCTATTTAACAATTCAGCAAATAGGAAAAAGAATAGATTCAATAAATCTGAACCAAGATTCAAGAGCATATTCCATTTTCTTGACTCCAACACACTCACTCTGGTCTGCTGACCAGCCAAAGAAAAGCCACACAAAAACCTAACAAGTTCTGAATTACTAGTATAACCACAGTCTGAGCATATTATTTTCACTCTGTCTTATGCCACATTCTCTACTAGGTCAGAAGACACAAAATGAGGAAAAGAAAGTGATGGACAGAAACCTTCCAATGCTAGAATATCCAGAAACAGTAAGTCTGAAGTACCTCATTAGGCCTAGTGAGCTCTCAAGAGTTAAGAGACGCATACAGCACGTCCAGTGGATGTCTTTCCCCTGGTGTGACAACCTGTGCCTACCCAGCTGCTGCTTCCCCTGGAAGGAGTAACAGCCTGCACAAGCAGACAGCTGTCCAGAAGTTTGTATGCTGCTGCCCAAAGCAATGGGTTAACAGTGTACCAGGAAAAGTGGAAGAGTTGACAGACAACAGCAGGTCAGCAGCTCCCCCTGCAATACTCTGTTAAATTTTACAGTTCTTTACTTCGAGTTCCTGTTCCCCTCTACAAGCAGCGCTGAAAAGGAATTCAGAACCCAAGAATAAAACAGACTTTCTTTCCTTAGGAGTCTCCCTGAAAATATGCGTAACAAAATTAAAAATCCCTCAGTCCCAAGGGGTTGAACTTGTGGCAGCTTTGCTGATGGCATTGTGGACTCCAAGACGCAGAGGAGCCAGAAAAGGAGGCAAGATATGGCTACAAGGCACCAAAGGGTAAAACAGGCAAGCATTAGTTATAGACTGCAGAAGAAACACTAAGTTTTCTCATGGTCCTTCCAGAAACTTAACTTTACAGAAAGGTAGATGTTCTCTCTCTCAAACTATTGTAGAGTAAATTAATTCATTAAAAATAAATACTCACCATGGTAACACTTAGTATACAATACTATACACAAATTCTATGGTTTCCTAAAATTTACTGCTTTTAAGTCAAACTTACAATCATATACCATTTTAAACTAAGTATGGAAAATAAACAGTGCCAAAACTGTGGGCTTAACAGAGACAAAACACTACAGTAAATTCACTGCACAGCCTTCCCTTTCAGCTTCCCAAAAGATCCCATCTGAAGTCTTCAAACAAAACAAGCCAACAGGCCAGGGAGAAATGCAAAGATACAGAGAGTAAACCAAAAAAGGTAAAGGGATCTTAGAAAGGACAAGTTGTTGGAAACAAGACAGCCACTGGAATTTACAGCAGCATCTACATCAAGTTTCCTGGAAAATTCTCCTAGGAGGGGGAAAAAAATCTAAATAAAATGCAGGTGTGTGTCAGGAATAAGTTAAAGGTGCTCTAGAGAGCCAAGAATTAACTGCAAGCTTAAGAGGACTAATACTACTCAGGCTTGCAGTCTATACATCAACCCAAGACATTTAAGGGTTTTGGTTTCAGTTCTGTGATGGAGGAAGAATGTTATCGCTGTTTTAGTGATGCACCATCTTCAGTGCCTATTTTACCATCACTGGTCCCAATTCTTATATTCATTTCTTTAAAAAATAAAACAATCACCAAACAAGTAATCATACCTCCTCGCTTTATAAGCAATGAAATTGAAAAGAAAAGCTTCCAGCAGTGTATTGAATTTATCAGAGAATCACCAAGTGGCTGAGGCTGGAAGGGATCTCTGGAGACTACCTAGTCCAGCCCCACTGCTCACAGCAGGGTCAGCCAGCAGAAAGGACTAAGAAGCCACAAAGAACAGTAAGCTCTGAGATACTCCAGTGTTTGTTTCTGAGACTCAAAAACAAACAGGGACAGCAACTCCAGACCACCTGCCTCTCTCCCTGCCCATTTCTTAAAAAGTGGGTAAGTAATGGTACTTGCACTTCATTACAGGGAACAGAAGCTATATTTAAAAGACCCGTGCGCCAATTTTTGGGAAAAGGGGTTTTTTCTTTACAGGAACTATCACACACTTCGTGAAGCACAATGTACCACAAGGCCACTAGGTAACTATATTTAACATATCATTCTGACACTTCATTATCAAATTGGTAAACTTTCTTGTTTACACATGTCACAATTTGGTATTTCCCAATTTAGGGGGAGCCCTTCTCTATTTGTCAAGAACCTCTTCCAGGCCATATCCCATGCCTTCACTGACAGGAGCAGTCTATTACTGATTTGTAACTAAAAATCTACATACAGCAAAAACTAGGGCATCACATAAATAGCCTGACACCTTGAAGTTTTAATTTCAAGAGGGTAACATGTTTAGTGAAGATGTTTAGTTCTTCTCCAACTGATACAATCCAATAACTGTATTTTTCAATTTATAACTACTTGTTTTGAAACTGGAGAGCAAAGAGGCAGCTACAGAAAACGTGTGAATTTTCTTTTATCTCTCTTCATGACTTAATCCTGGAAACACCAAAGAAATGAAAAAACCAAAGTGTGAACAGAAACAGAAGCTTCGAAGAGCAGGTTGTAAAAAGAGCAAAGACAGCAAGTAATATTCAGGGACACTAGTTTGATTGACTTCAAGAGATTTTTATCAGGATGCTTTGGGACACATGGGTTTGAAGAGTACATGCCAAGACTACCAAATAACCCAAAAGAGCAAGAAAACAAATAACATAACCACTCCTGCAGCATGAGTATTAGCACGAGTTTGTTTGGTTGGTCGGGTTTGTTTGTTATTGCAGCATTTAAGTGTTGAGTTATATTAACTCAAATCTATAAGAATAATTAAGGAGACTAAAGTGCTCCTCCCTAATCATCAAGTAAACACTTACAGCCACTTGGGACCTATTAAAGACAGTGATTTATTTAAACTAGAATCAAGACTGAAATTGTCATGGGCATTTCATATTATATTTGTGTATTATGTATCATAAAAAAAGGTTTTAAACATCAAAGACTTTTTAAGCTAAGATGTCTCTTCTGGTTTTCATAAACTAATGGCCACATTAATGATAAAGAAAACACTATACTGCAAACACACTAGAAGAGATGTCACAGCTCATGAATAATCCCACTGGCTTCAATAAAAGCTCTTGAAGTAAATACATGTTTTCAGCTACAGTGCCATTTATACAGATCTTAAGTATATAAAAGTTTCAAAAAAACTAAAAAGTCGAAGTTGTGAGAAATCAAAAACCTTAACGGGAAGGTATTCAGATTCCTATTTTTGAGTTTCATTGGTGTATGAGACGGATGAGAATTTCACAGAACTAATATAATCAACTCTGTGTCAAAACCACAGCAATTCACATTTCCCTCTGTCTTGCTAATGTTCCCTTAGAGAGTCATTCAAACAAAAAAGAGAGGAACATTAATGAACAGTTGCAGTACAAAATCTCAATGAATTTTTAGACAGCTCTGAGTAAATTCCAGTAGAAAATTCTTCCCTGGCTACATCACTCTCTTTTCCTTCAGAGAAAAATGGGTTCCAAATATCTAGAAATAATAAGCATTTGTCAAAGGCTTTGAAACTAATCTTGCCCAGATACAGCACAGAAAAAACTATCACATCCAAATATCTTAAGAGTCCTTGTCCTAGACCTATGCAGGATTGCAAGAATTATCAATTAAAAAGTTACGGAAAATACTTGTTCATCTCCCTTCACAGCTGGGCTTCCAAGCATATTAAACTGAAAAGCTTAAGTAACATGGGGGGGGATCAGATCACCAAAACAGAAAACCAGTTATACATTAGTATCTCAATCAGGTCCCACAGTCCTTAGAACAGTTCGTATTTTCCATATGAGCTTCAAACAATGCAAAAATATTTGCTTTTCAGTCTCAATATTCCAGTGAGTCATATGTTTATTGGTAAACACAATCACTCAATTTCTAAATCTATTCTTTTCCATATGGATTTTATCAGTTTATATTATTTTAAAATAAGATACATACTAACAAGACAAACAAGCTTTTCAGAAGAGGTCTATAAAAAAAGCAAGTTTTTCTATTCTTTTGTGTTTTTAAAGGCACTGACATTAGGGGTCACCAATTTCAACACAATTTACATAGTACAAATCATGCACTGAGCTGTTCCAACTTCTTTATTTTTTCCTCTGAGCTTTGTCTTCATCCTCACTCTACATACAGGATATTTTTTCTTCTTTTTTTTCCCCCCTTTTTTTACTTAAAAGAACTTCAGTACCATTTTGGTATACAGTCTGTAAAAGTATTTAAGCCACATCAATTAACCAAACCAAAGTATCTAAATACTTGGCAATGCTAAAAACTCAGCAATCCCTTTCATCATTTTCTTCCATTAGTCTCAAACCCCTAATTACAAAAGCATGATTGTTTCCAAAGCCCAAACAGCAATGACAATTCTTTTCAAAGGCAAAAAAAAGTCAACACTTACTCTTCTTTTAAATTAATTAGAATTGTATCAGGAGCACCTTACCTTAAGTCCTCATTCAGCAGAAATGAAATTCCATCCATCCCCACAGCCTATTAGCCAATACTGCATACTTCAAACACTTATCCTGAAATCATAACTGATTGCATAATATAAGGGTTTGCAAAAGGCACCTATTAAAATTACTGGCACTAAGTTATTAGACTAATTAGATTTATAAACTTATCCAACCCAGCAGTGTCCTTACAGAATTACATGGCTAGTCCAGAGCCCTTTAGCCCCTTACACTGTTAACTGTTCATCACAGGCACATGCCATTGCATCCAGGAAGCAGCACATACACACACCATTCTTACATCCACATCTTGAAAAAACTTCCATGGTACCATAAACACAGAAAAACCCACAAGATTAATACTTGTAGGTTCAGCACACTGCTCCAGTGAATGACAGTATGGGAAACATTTCTGAAAGATGCTAGGCAGTCTAATTAGATACACATAAACATACTCAGGCAATACAGCAGCTTAAAATAAAAGGGCTAAACCAACACATTATTACATATCTGAAGGAAGAGGATGCATTTACAGCCTTAGGTTTATCTTCCCACCTGCCCCTTCTTACCCAACAGCGTTTATATTCCCCACCAGAAAATTTCTTTCACAACAACATACTCCTTTTGGCCTGGTCAGCTTCCCTTCTCTATCCTGTATTTTGGCAGCTTAACCACCCTCATGATCAGAATCTTCTGCTGCAGTCAGGCTTTTACGCCTGATCTTCAGAGGCCACGCGTCGCTCAGCCATATACAAACTGCTGTCTCTTTCATGATACAGAACAAAAACCACAGATCACTGAAGTCACAGTGAAGCTTCTTCAGACCCCTTTCTCCCGGGATGCTTTACAGAGATAGCAACAAAGTTATATTAGTGAGGGACAGGTGCACTTTCTTAAATTTGCGCATTAGTAATTTAGGCACATAGCTGCAGCCCCCTCCTCAATCTTAAGCAGGTTTTCTTCCATGTAAAGTACTCATGGTTGTCCCTCTTCCAACAGACATGAGCAAGATGTGGCACATGGTAAGGACTAATGTAATAAGAATTTCAGTCATTATTGCTTTATGGGTATTTTATTACACTTCCAACAATTCTGCACCCATTTTCTGAGAAGTTTAAGACATTCAGAACTAACTAGTTACTTCATCACCTTAGAGTGCCCATAAACACAGCTTTTTACACTATCACCCAGACAATAATATGATGCAAATTTCAAGCACATACGATCCAGCATGAGGAAAAAAAACTTCCTGAACAGTAATTCAAGTGTAAAAAAAGAACATTTGGCTAATACTATTTTAGATACTGTTACATTGCATATTCTAATCTCATATTCAAGATGCTTCACTAAGGCAGTGGAAAGATAGTATAGATGAGTCTACTACATAAACCAGATTACAGACAAAAAAATGGACTAAGAATAAAAATTCATGCCAAGACACTAACACTAAGCAAAACCACATTTGGTAAACGGTTTCATACATTAGTTATATGCCATGTAAAGACTTAGAATATATGACATGGGTTTTTGGATTTTGTATTTTAAGTCAAACATAGTAAATCCCTCCAATACTATCAGATGTGGCAGCAAACAGGGAATTCTTCAGATAACTTCTTCTACAAAGCAGATACAAACTACAGTGATTTACTCACTTTAGTAACTGTGATTTTTACAAAAAAGAGTAAGCTTTGCCAAAACTTTTTATATTTAAACTGAGATCAACAGGTTTCCTGCAGTTCTGAATTTATTACACATTCTCCTGTTAACTTGAAACATAATTGCATTATTTCTATATAATCCACCATACACTACACTTTAAACCAAATATCCTCTCTCAACACCAAGTACAATCCCTGAAAAGTCTACAGACTCCTCCAGCTTCTCAAAAGCAGAATTCCTGGAACGGATCAAATACAATACTAATATTTAGCCAATAGCCACAGGCAGATGCAGTATCTGGGTCTTGTCTTAACCCAGGTTTTTACCTAAGTCCTTCCCACAATGGCACTCTTTCTGGGATCATATCTGGGTCTCATCTAAGCACAAACTCATTAAGCAAAACACTAATTTCCACACACTGGACAAGCTACAGACATTCTCCTCTGCTGTTAGATGGACTAAACCAGAAATTCAACACAACGAAAAGAAAGCTATTTTCAATATATCACAAACTAGAAGTTCTAAATAAAGTCAGAAAAAAAAAAACCACCCCTAAGTAGATCACTCGTCTCCTCCAGGGTTTAGTGACCTCTGACGTGCTTGCGGATCTGCAGAGCATCCGATATGCCATTAACTCTGGAAGTCCTGGAAAATGTGCTCCAGAATTTATTAGTAAAGTCAAATTCCTCCTCAATGTTACTCACTTAAAACATCTGAAAAAGGAGCACTGTGAGGGGGGTTTGTTTCGAAAAAGATCTGAGTCCTGTAAAAAACTACTGTTAGTGCCCTGGTTGCAAACATGACCACACAGGCACAAACCAAGCTGAACTGTCCCATTCTCTTTTTTCTACTGTGAAGATAGTGTAAAGCAACTTTGGCAACAGCATTTACCTTACAGAATTAGAAGCAGAAGCACAGGAAGCATTTAACATCATTTACTCAGAGTCCTTTGCAGGCAGCTGTAAAATTGAGAGCCTGGCAATGTAGAAGGCTTGCTATTTGCCTACTTATTCATTAGCAACAGCTAATAGAGTTACCCCCAGGCACTCTAACAGGAGGTATCACAACAGAAAGCATCTTTCCCCCTGTGAAGCAGGATACAACTACCAAGAATGACTCTGGGAGAGGCAGGGAAGGATGGCTAAAGGCCATCCGGCTTTCTCTGGTACCAGCAGTGTCCTGCAAAAGGACAAACGACAGACTTCAATTCCTCCATGCAACCAATAAACACGTAAGTATGTTGAGAAACATGTAAAACTAAACATACTTCTATGTTTAAAAGAAGCACTAGCCTAGAAAGGCCTACAGTACAACCTGACATACAACTAAGAATTTGAAACACACGCAAGCAGGGAGAACAGAAGAACCCAACTGCTGAAATAATTTCTTCTGGCCTGACTGGTACAGCTACCACTTTATTCTGTCCAGCTTCGGTAATTCTATGCAGCTACCTACCCTTACATGCACTCCTAACATCAATTTAATTATTCTGCATTGCCAATAATAATTCTTGCTATTTATTGTGTTTTTACAGGATTTTAACTTTGCTCATATATTTTGTTAATAGGCATATAATTTTAAAATTGCAGAAAATCTACACTTAAACAGAAATCAAGCTTAAAATTTAAATTAAATTAATCAAAATTGAAACAGAAGCTTTGTTTAACATTTAAAGCATTTTTTTTTCTGTCACAGGCCTCCTGGGTGTTTGCCAGTGGGGCTCTAATGCCAGTGCTATAGCATCCAAAAGGCTATTTTAAGCCATTGCTGTGCTGACCATTACATTTTTCAAGCACAAGAACAGCTTCCTGCAAAATAATGATTGCAAATAAGTGGTTTTGTTCTTAATGAAACCATAAATATCTTGCTTCCGCTTACACAGTACCTTAATTTTTTACCTATGCTTTGACAGAGTTGTTACACCTTTTCCTACTTTAGAGGTGCAACAACCTCTAAACCTTTGCTACTCCGTGCAGACAAGAGCACACACACACACCATTGCATCCCAGCTCACTTTTAGCAGCCATGGGAGCAGTCACAGCCATCTGCAATCATTCACATTGCTATCAACAGCAGTCAAGGTTTATGTATGGCTCTTCTGTGCCTCTGCTTTCCCATCTAACTCTGAATTTTCCCTCCTGCCCTGATACTATTTTCAATAAAGTTAAAATAATTTTTAGCTTATTTCTAGTTTGGAATAAAAAGGTATGGAGCAGTATCCTGCCCTTCAGTAACTGCCAGCACCAAGTACTCCAAAAGTCACTGACAAAGGTGACAGTAGAAGCTACAGCAGATCTATCTCAAAAGATGTACTTGCTTCCCCTGAATTACCTAGAAATAGTCCTAAAAGCTGAAGCCAAAAGCATTTTCCATGTACTGTACCAATTCTGTGTCACTTCCTACATAATCATACATACACATATACACATTTTTTCCTTTAGGTGCTACTAATTTCTATGCCTCCACAGGATCTTGTGGCAATGAGCTCCATAAACAGAATTCGCCAAGGCAGTTTTACCCATGGCCTCTTGCTCCCAAATTATTTGGGGGCACATATGGTCTAATCTTGATCGAAGCTAGTTCTCATTTATCATTTAAAGTAAAAAAAAGTGAGTATGTTATCATAGCTTTCAGGCTCCTTATGAGTCATTGTCTCAATCTGAAGTCTGATGTAAGTCTATCATTCAGCTTTAGAGATTTATTTCTTGGTTTAGCTATTAGTTGGTTGTTTCATTTTCAATTCCTTCTAATCCCTGTAGATTATCTTTTGTCATTTAAAAAACAACACAACACCACAACCGAATTCTGAGATGTTGTAGGATGAGCTCCAGCAACACAGCAGGTCTTAACTCATTAGTTTTTTGTTTCCAAAGACTCAAGTTAAAGCACCTTCTGAATTTACCAGATGGACCTCCTGGGCTTTTTATCTGTCCACACCAAAAACAAATGACCCTTCTGGCACATTTGGCAAGAGATTTGGAACTCAAACATATTAATTCATCACAGTAAGAGTGGGTGAGAGTGAAAAATCGTTAGGAAGGCAAAAATGACCACGGTAAGACACTCCATTGTACTTGAAGAATGAATGTGTGACATAAGAGAAAGGGAAAGCCACTGACCTTAACACCAGCTCCACTTCCTACTGACACCAAATATTAGGAGCAAGCAAACCTAGTCTACATGGACAATACAAAGGGCTTCTCGTTCAGTAACAATGACTTTCTAGGAAAACAAAGAGGGGAAAATAATACAAATGGAGGTCTTCCCAGTCAGACAACAGGAATTAGCAGCATGCAAACTTCTACTAATCACCCACATCACTCTTTTTCTTACCTGTTTCATTATCTCTGCTGTTAAAACTCACCAACAGATAGCCTTGTTGTCCTGAACTCAAGTATTTACCATTCATCAGGAGTTCTCAAGCAAAAAAATAGCAGATGCTGAACCAAACTGGACAAATGGAAAAAGCACAGGACACAGTGCTGAAGCTGAACTGTAAGACAACTCCAGGCTTCGAAACAGTATGCATTAGTCCCAGCAGCGTAACGCAGCTCTGCAAGTGCTGCATTTGGCCAACAACATCAGGAAAGGAGCAGAACAAAGTTCTGAGGCCTGTACTTAAGTATGTAAGCAGAGTGATATGGTGAAGCTACATACAAACAGTTCACACCAAGAAAAGAAAATACACTATGAAATGCTAAAATGCAATTTGCATGCACATAAAACATGCTAACCTGGTAAATCTACAATTAACAGCAAACAATTGCTTTCACTACTTATAACTCTGGATACAGTTAAGTATCAATTAAAAGAGTCACTCCCAAGGGCATCCCCACAACACTCAGTCATACTGACTAGACTCTACAAAGCACATTCCAGCTAGCCCCAAGTTCTCCAATAGTCACTTCTTCCTATGGCAATGGCCTCTGGCCATGAACCACTGAGTACTCTACCATCCCTTCCCAGGAAATTATACAGAAGGTAGCAGACACACATTTCTCAACACCTTTCTGGTAGGTAAAGCTTTGAAATCTCCAGTGCAAAGTGCTCCAAAATGCAAACCTCAATTCAGGATTTTCAAGTTCTTCACCTCACAGGGCTCTATTCAGCTTCCTTCTTTATCAACCCTTTCCTCTACTGCTGTTATCAATTGCTTGATTAGATGAATTAATTTGATCTTCCTTTGAGAAAACCAAGGAAGGAAATCAATCAAGGAGGAAAAAGTCTACTCCTCCCAGCAGTTATTTCCAATACATTTCTCTTGTGGTCACTCTAGGCCAATGAGATTACCAATGGTAGTTACTTCTTTTAACTCTTATTTCTGGACCAGAACACACATAGTTCCAGCAACCTCATGATTTCTGTAACAGCTTTGTTCCTACATCTCGCCTCTTCATTAGAATCAGAAAACATAAGCCAGTAGTGGAAAACACACAACAAAACCCAGTGTTTACCCTTCATGCTTGAAGGATTCTGAACAGGAACAATTTTAATAACTTCATTGTAAACTTAGGTTGGAGTATATCATTTAGGATATGAAATGCTACAGAATACATTTGTTCCATGCCATACAATTCTTCATATTAGAGTTGCATTTTTAAAAGAATGTTTTCCAAGAAAGTTGAAGTTTTTAGTAAAAAAGCATCATTTAAGAAATTCTAGCATATAATTTACAGAAGCTCTACATATACATATTACAACTTACTAAAGTCAACTAAAACTTATACTTGAACATTTCTGAACAGAGAATGTCAAGTTGCCTATGCCAAACTGTGCACAGCTACATGGCCATATCACTAGCTGAATGTCTGTGTGACTCTAGTAATGCCAGTAACAAAAGCATGGGAAGACCTGCCTGCATACAGAGGATATAGACCTAAACCTCAGCTTTCCTCTTCAGTCACAGACAGCAGGTCTAATTGCTACCATAAAGTACTTCTGTTCCACAGCGGTCTGACAGCAACTTAGAGAAAGTAATTCTAAATAGTATCTGTAAATTCCTTGAATGATAGCATTTTTAAAGCCTAACACACAAAAGGATGTTTGTGATTTAGGATAACTGAAGTATCTTACATTGTTGTGACTTGATCTTCCATCTAACACAATGTGCAAACTCCATCATTTAAAAAAAAGATATCCCAATCTTTTGGGTTTGGGTTTTTGTTGTTGCCCTTGCAATATAAAAATGAATATTTAGATTTGTAGATTTTTATATCTACTATAAATATTGTAGACATTTATAAAATTTACATGTTCCTGAAAAATTACAAGTTATTTAGTCTACTGTGATCAGAGGTTAGAATACAAAGAACTTTATTTTTGAGTAAAATTAGGAAAAAAACCCACCACAAAAGCTTCCTTAAATGTCTCCCAAATTAAAAAGTATTAAGAGGGAAGGTTACATGGCTTAAACACTTTTTAGGTCAGTAAATATCAAGAACATCTTCTATCTGAAAACACCTTTGAACACTTCACACAATTTCAATGTCCTTTACAAAATTCTTTGGAGAACTGTTTGTGAACACGTTCAGAAAAAATGCTTTTATGCAGTAACTTCAAAGGAACTAAAAAAAAAGCATGTTCTAAATATTTTAACTATTTGGACAGTAAGCATACACGTAAAAGACTCCTAGAGATTGGATTCTGATGGTCAGACAAACGCAAAAAGTGAAGATAACCACAACTGTCTGCTGGAACATGTTAATATTTCTCTTTGCCCTTCCACATGTCACAGTACTCTTTAGAAGTTGAGCATACCTTCATGCAAATCTTTATCTTCCACTTATGCATTAATTTCCAATGAAATAACAGGACTGTTCAATTCCTTCACTATGCTCCAACACACCTGAACAGCACTAAGAATCAACACACCCCAAAAGCAGTGAGCCCTCACAAAGAGGCTAACCCATACTTCCGTGATGAAATGGCAACTCAGACAATTTTCAGTGCACTGGTATTCCAGAGATTGTGTAACTCCATCATTGACAAGGTATCCCTCCACAAGAACACACATTACTATCCTGCTTTGCCGCTATTTTTCCATAAACCACTAAAAACATTTAGGATTTTACCTGCTTTAACGGATCACTGTCTTAAAATCAATTCAGAAGTTTTATGGACATCAGACACCAAGTCCTCTAGGATCATCTTTTCTGCTCTTTGTGATAAAGCAACCAGCAAAGCAGAGCACCCATTCACAACTAGGCCTTCTAGCTACTATCCCATAAATACGAGGCTGTATTGCCAACAACTGCATGACTGACGCGTGCATGCCCGAGACTGCTTCAGAAATGAAAATCCCTTTTTCCGACAGCAAAAAAGAAGAAAACCAAAACCAGTATCATGAACATTTCACACCTTCTTTCCTCCCTCCTCTCCCTCCAATCAAACACAGGCTCAGAAACTCCTCTTTTTCACAAACAATTACAGAATTGGAAAGGGTCTCATACACTTGGAAAGAAAGAAAATAACATGGAGGCACAAGCACATCCTCTACCAATCCCTGAGCATTTATGAGTAACTTGACATTTCACCCAATTTGGGATATTAGGCCTACTAAAGAAACACTTGGCAGTGCAATATGCTGATCCATTCTTAACATAATAACCTCATTCAACAGATTAAAGCGGTACATTTATACCTTGAATTCATTTGAGTGCTACAGTAAATTATTTAACAAGTACTTAAAGTACATAGTCATTAACTCATGGTTCCCTTTATTTTATTTTCACTTGGTCTGCTTTTGTAAGACTGCAAGACTTGAAACTGAGCAGCAACTGCTCACTCTCATCAGCAGGCTTGTTTAGGGCTCTTATTTTTATTAAAAAGCTTTACATGTTCTCATATGCATATACACAGACAAGCAACATTAAGAATTTTAGACCAAAGAATTTCCAAAAAAATTAATCAAGATATTCAGTAGACACTTCAGGTTAAGGCCAGGTCAAGATTTTCCACTAAACAGCTTATAACAAACACGCCATAATGCTGAATATAAACCAGTTATTATTACAAAATCTTTCCTTGCCAGATTTCAGAGTCTGAGAATCCTCTACTGCACGTGACATCAAGGGACAATGACAATTCATACCACGCACAAGTTCACACACACAACAATTGTGAAACATCCCAAGTTGTTTTGCTTCCCCTTACGTGCCTTTCTATACGGCAAGGCATTGCAGCATGAACCCTCATGAAATCCTAAAGGAAAAAAAACATTCCACTTCTGTCAGGCTCAATCTGGAAGCACAAATTAAAATACTGTTTATAGTCCACAGACAGACTTCCTCAGGAAAATATGGAATCTTTTCATATGGTACAAAAACACATTATGATACTTCAACATACATACATCCAAGAAAATTACCAAGCTCAAAATAAACTTCCAGGAAACTTACAGAAGCCCTTTTCTTTTTTTCTTTGCTTATCCCAGCTCTGTGGCAATATATGCCAAACAAGTCACTCATTATTCAGATTCTGCCTGAGAAGTTTCTGCTTGCTCTTCTTTAAAAAGACAAATATTTAAAAATTGCAGTCACAATAGGCATCAAAGCAATCACATACGAATTACTGGGTTCATTTTTAATCGTGATCTTCCTCAACAGCTATAACAGCACTAAATATATAGAAACAGAAATTTAGTATGGCTACATCTTTAATTTTTCTTTTTCTCTAGCTTGTAGATGTAAGTTATGACTGCCAGTCATTATTTCTGTCATCTATACACAACCGTGATGGGAAGGGGTGGAATGAAGGTCAGCAGAAGGTTAAAAAGCATTTAAGTTCTCTCTCATCTTGACAGTGATTTCATCCCTCTACATTGCAGCGAGTGCAAAGTTACTGGAAAAACACTGAGTTATTTCTATAACTTATATTTATTTACAGCAATTTAAAAGAAAATACCGTTTCTAAACCAAGCATGAGCAGCTCACAACAGACACTAAATTCAGAAGCTTAACACTTCATGCAACTAAAAGGACTGCTGACTAGAGAATGCAAGCACCAGAGAAGATTAACACCCAGTTACCAATAGCGAGGACTGTTATTGACCCACAAGACAATGGATTACAAATAAAAGATCAAGCATGTCTGCAAGAACATAGTGAAACTTACATTTGGATTTGCTCCTTCTGATCTTATAGGAGGGAGTGAACCAAGTGTGACACTGAGGATACAGAAATAAGCATACAATAATAGCACTGTGTGCTGAAATTACGTTACCTGTGTAACTCATCATTAAGAGCTATATTGCAGTATAGAAGCTAAAAGAAAACACCCTATCATTAAATGCATTAAGACACTAAGACTGTTTTTCATTGTGCATCCACATTTTCAGCAGCTTTCAGTACTGTCCCTAATACGTAGCACAGTACTTTGAAGCTTGCTTAAATAGCTGCTGGAGAAGCTCACATCTCAACTACACACCAAG
>NW_008661690.1:6562-10735 GCF_000695815.1 Acanthisitta chloris | reverse complement strand
CTGATCTCCATCCTAATTGAAACAACCAAACACACACAAGCAAAACAAAAGAAGACAGACAAACAAACAGAAGGCTGGAAAAGTACTTAAGTCACACAGAAGCTCAAACAGTTTGCCTGGCCAAGTCGTTTTACGCCCTTAAGCAAAAGGTTATAAAACACTCTACAAGCAACTTCCAGTTGCTATCAAATCTATACCTTACTAGAAATACTGCCTACATGTTTTAGCAGACTGTGGTCCCATTCATGTCTTTCTGTTAAGCCTAAACTTAGATTACATCCTCTGCTGCCTATCTGAGCAATTTATAAAACAGTACTCTTCCACTATACTCAAAAGAATGAGTTATTCAGAAGTATGTAAACAGATTATCAAGATACCCCTTCAGTTTAATAAAAATATATACAAAGCACAGTTTTCTGAAAATTTCCTTGACAAAAAAACCAAACATCAATGGGACCTGCATTTGCTGCTCTTCAAGGACCACGGTCAGCTTCAAAACCGTGTTAACTTTCTACTCCATAACAATAAACAAAACTTCCAACTACTTTACTTCCTACTTTGTTGTTTTAATGTACCCTCAAAATTTTATACCCGTTTCAGTTTGTACCTACAAGCCCCAGCAAGGAAGGCCAATGATAAAGAGTAGCTTGTTTAGGTAGCCATTCTCTGCTGAACAAAGTTACTTTGGCTGTTCTGGACCATCACTAACTCTGCACTGCAAGAAGGAACAGAAACTGGAACAAGAAGTTTAAGCCTGAATGCCTGTGATACTCAAACAAGCATCCTGATTGTCAAGGGACTAAATATATGAAGCCTTACCAACAAAACAGTATAATAGACCATAAAACCATTTAACAAAACCCACACAACACACATTGGTCTAAGTGCCCAAACAGACAGACCTACATGTGAATTCTTCACACTTGGTACAGCTGTGAAAACCTAACTGCACATATGAAGCCCATATGCAACAACACTTAGACTGAAATATATTTCTGTGTTTATATATCTCAGTTTAAATACGAGGTTTTTATAATTAATGTAGCATTACTTTAATCTTACAGTAGTAATGCTTGAGCTTTATGCACACTGTCTCCAATTTTAAATATTATTATAAGACTAGTGAAATTCTGAAAAATTACTAATTGGTTTAAAAAGTTAAAACAGATGAAGTCAAGTGTAGGTTAAGACCATAGAGTAAAAAAAAAATTCAGGAGTAACTTCTGGCACACAATGCCAAAATAATTTCAAGAAAGTGCAATTACAAATTAACTGCTTACTCAAAGAAAAATGGTGCACAAGTTTACAGTTACTTTTCTATTCTACCAAAACACATGTTAAAGACATTACTTTGCAAGTGCAAAAAAATTTCATAAAATTGAACAGGCTCCATTATCAAAGCATAATGTTGTATTTGAACTATGAGGAGTATCATTCTTAATCTCTGCACGGCACCAAAGTCAGAAGTGCTTGTTTAGAAGGTACTAGCACATCATTCATTCTGCAAGGTAACCAATGATGATAAAATACCTGAACTATCACAGGCTCTACCATTTGCATGTATGGGATCATTACAATCGCTGCCTGCCAAGCATTCATAGCCTCTAAATCTCTCTCTCGGGGAAGTCGATCCAGCTTCAGTGGAAGATGGAAAATTTTGCATATAACTACAACCACAAACCAAATCCTGCTTCAAACACTGACAATGCACAATAGGTGTTTGGAAGCTTGCACAGAATGAGCTGATAAGGATTTCTACACCACTGACTGCAGCACAATTACTATCTTTGTTAGCAAATTCCAAAGGCAGACCAAGAGTTAAAGTGTTCCCAGACATTAAAGCCAGGAGCATGATCAGGTGCTCCAATTTGATACCATAATTATGCTGCACTTCCATCATGCAATTCCTAGACCTAATACTTTAGAACAGGCTAAAATAAATAAAGTGGTATCTCCAGTCTTTTAAAAGCTCTTTCCATCTTAGCTTTAGGCTATGATTTCCTGTACAACCATGTTGAGAATAAACTAGTTCCTTATTTACAGTGATTATTAGCATGAAATAATTTACTGAATAATCTTACCCTTAGTCCCTCTTAGTACACTGTTACAGCATGCTTTTGCTTAATAGCATTGCCTTTGGTGGCCTAAATGCAGTAAATGAAAGGTACAGGCCCATTTTTGGAAGAAGTTTTTGGCCATTTGTTAAAGTATAATATGTATTACACACAGTACATTTTAGTCTCATAAATTAATCAAGAATAGAAAAAGAACCAGTGCATTAAATCAGTGAGAACAAAGACACACTATTCTTTTCCAGTCATTATGTTTCACCTACATCAAACTGCAAACCCAGATCACAAATAATTCCCCAAAAGGTCACACTAAGAATACACTTGCTATTATTACACTGATATTCAGGTGTGCTTAGCTTCTTGTTTGAAGGACTATACTAGTAACACTACTGTTTACAATTCCATCTACTCCCTAAGCTGTTAGAGACTGGTCTGAAAAGGCTTATTTACTTTACTCCCTCTGTAAAACAAACAGGTCAGAGGGTCTTTTTGTAGCATAGGTGTGCTAACCATACACCTTTTCACTTAGGCTTAAGCAAGAGACATTAAGGTACTGGGCTTTGCTGGGCTGGGCCGTTTGTTTGATTGTGGGTTTTTGGAGGGGGTGTATGTTTTTTGATTTCTATTCCCTTCCATTCTCCTAACTTTGCCTGCTCTACCACTAGCCCTTACAGTCATTGCTCTGTTGTGCATTATCTAGATCACAGTAACTTGTAAAGGCTGAAACACTTCACTACCAATCAACTTGTCAGGGTGTATAATTCTCATTTCCAGATTAGCCTGGAAAGGATGCAAATAACAAATAGTGCTTTTCAGCATTAAATATTTTAAAACCTTTTGTTTGTTCATGTTCACATACACAGACAGAGATGATTAAGCGCTCATGCACTGCTCCAAAGAGTAGACAAAAGTGTAGTGCTAAGGAAATCACATTATCAGTAGGAATGATGAATTTCTCAGCATCTGCCTTATCTTAAGTCCTAAATTACAGCTTTTACAGCCCTCAGGTATCTGTTGGTTCTTCTTCTCTTTAAAGACAAAGCAATACCAAGCACTGTAGCAATCCTTCAAATACTCCTTCAAAGCATATCATGGCATGCAGAAAATGCACCTATAAAAGACACCTGGAAAAAGGCCATCAAAACAGGTATTGCCACCTACAGCTGGTTCACAGACATATAAGGTACGGACTCCAAACTCCTCATAGTTCTTTACTGAGAGAAGAGAGCTAACGAAGTCAACTCCAACAACAACAGGTATTTTATTTCATCAGATGAAATGAGAAACTGACTTGTCAGCCTGATACCACAGCAAGCACATTTTCTTCACCAAAATGCTCTCTGTTTACTTATCTGACTTGCCATTACTCAGGTTAACGACATTTTTCAAGTTCCACAGAAAGCTAAATGGAAGATATGAACAGTTTTTTTAACAGTCAATCTCTTAGAACTCAAATGCTGAAGTTTTCAAAATGGTGGCATGACCATGAATCTGCAAAACAGAAAATAACAACAGTACCCCTAGGACACAACGAAAAAAATCCACCATGAATCTATGCTAAGCCACCATAAATCCTTTGTTATGAAGTATCTTTTCCCTTTTTCATCAAATACACAGCAGCAAAACTGAGCACAAATAAAATAGCCCATATAAACTCTCAAATGGCTTACAAAATCAAAATTGATATGAAAAATAGCTACCACATCAAAAATGTAATTGAAATTTCCAGTTCTACTTTAATATGTTCACTCACTACTGCTTACTGAAATCTTCAAAAAGTATTCATTATGTCTGTAAAAACCTCATTCGCACCTGATCAACCCTCACACTACACCCTTGCATACTATGATGAAAATTCAGCCAGTTTCCTGACTGTACTCTTGCTTTACAATCGAGTCCTAGTTCTCAAAGGCTGCTCACCAAACCTTCAATTCTCACATTCAGCTTTAAACTTCCACCCTTTCCACAGACTTAGTAACAAGTCAAACATGCGTCCTGTACAGAAAACATTTCTAAAGGGATCTTTCAACAAAAATCTCCCTTAAAAATTATGAGATTGTAGACAATAAAGAATACTTCAAATCGCTATGTGAGTTTCAAG
>NW_008661690.1:0-6534 GCF_000695815.1 Acanthisitta chloris | reverse complement strand
CCCTTTGCTGTTGGATGAAATGCACAAACAGGTGAAAACAACTCATATCAAACTAAAGAATGAAAGCAACTGTACAGGAAAGATTGTCAAGGACAAGGAGGTGGTTCTCACTCTTCATTCATGAAATCTGCTTTTGAGCAGTGGTAAACAACATTTCAGATTAAGTTATTTAAAAATTTCACTTACAGCAACCTTTATAAATGCTGCAAAATACACTGACTTTAAGTTTACACAAAACAAGTCTGTACAAAATCTTACTGCAAGCATCTACAGCATAGTAAAGCACTGTCTGCGAAGATGTGAAACTGATTTTGCAACACTAGTGTATATACACAAAAAAAAAAATCACTGTGATATAAACTTGCATTTTTTCCACACTTAAAAGTTTCAAAAGCACAAAAAAAAAAAAATCAACCCTCTTCTCAATTCTAGACATGAAATACTAAGCTCAAAAGACCATGTCTAAAATGGACAAGATTTAATAACTGAACTGAATAAACTGAGGTAACTGCCCCAAATCCAAGAAACATGCAATAAAAGACTTCATATCATGCATCTAGCTAAGAAAAAAAAAAGACATTTAATAACCAAAAAACTGCCTGCATTTTTGTAGACTGAAAAATTAGAAGACATGATGAATCTACCAACATACAAACATCTATGGCATAACCAATAGGCTGAAGAAAGACTAGTCAGAACTATGGGTGTTGCGTGGTTCTGTTGGTGATTTGCTTTGGGTTTGTTTTGTGGGGTTTTTTTAATACAGAAACTACATGAGTATTATTTGTATCTTCTCTTTAATAAATAAAGTTTGCATATTAATTTTCATATGGTGTTCTGCCAAGCAGTTCATTTTTAATATCTCTTTTTTCTAATCTTCATTGTGACTTGAAATAAAAGTCATTCATACTAGGGAAATAAAGGTTACAGTTTTCAAAGCAGATACACTACACACTGTCTATAGTTAAAAGGCCATGCCCTGATAACAGGCATAGAACGAGCTGCAAATGGCATTCTAAAAACTGAACAGGCTAAAGACTTAGAGATACTGGCGTCCTTAAACGCAATTATATACAGGTTTAAGGAAAGCTGGGAGTTAATCTATACAAGGTATTACATGGGTCAGATGTTTTTTCAAATGCACACTAAATGGAATTTTACAGCTTCTCTGCTGGCCCAATTATGTCATCACTTACTTCTTTCTCATACCTTTTCCCTTGCCAGGTTTAGAATCACTTGGGATGTATTGATTAAAATCCCCATTTCTCTGTCTCATCTGCACACACACACATATAACACTGAAGATTTCTAACACACATTTACAACATACCTGCTTCTTAAATGTTCACGTATTTTTACAACACACTGCCCCTTCCCTCCTGTAAAAGAGGGAATAATCTAACAAACAGGCAAAAAAATTCTAAGTAGAGAGATCTGATGGCCAGAGAAACAGAGCCAAGCAGAATAACATATCTTGCACTACCTTTAGTGAGTAATGAAATCTAAGCTCCAGACCAAAAGTAATTCCAGTCGAGATGACAATATAAATACCTTGCCCTGAGATCCCCCGGAAGCGGAAAACAGAAACAATCTCACTAGGTTTTTAACCTTACATACAGATGTACAGGGAGCAGTGCTGCTGGAAATTGTCTGACTGCATACACAAGTGACCTGACCACTACTGTCATGCAAAAAAAAGCACAATTATTTTGGTCTCCATTTAACAGAGTCACATCCTGCTCTGTGTAAAGAATCTAAATGATTTTCCAACTGCAGCTAAACAAAAGTGTAGTCTACCTGGAGATGACAGATTGAACAAAGACACAACGTGCATGGGAGAAGAAAGGATATGATCTTTGGCTAGCCAAATAACAGAGGAAGAAGGTATTTCTGGCTATTGTTACCCTGCGGGATTTAAACATTCTGGAAAAAGTACTAATCATGACAAACTGCTAACATATGTTCTTAAAAATCAAGGTACAGACACATGCTAGATGTCATTTTCCAAAACAGTGAGCATCAGGGAGCTTATGATTCTCTTCCTCAGGTAGGATCCCCTCAAACCTTAGGGGCTTTTTCAGCTGATTAAAAAAACCCATACAAAAACATACAACCAAAAAACAACAACCACACAAGAACAAAAACAAATCACACCACCAAACACAAATGGGACTCATGAAGAGGATCAGTGTCTTGGTTCAGGAGGTTCAAATGAAGAAAACCCAAAAAACGTTTCTCAGAAAACTGACTGCTGGTAGCATAATGGTGACTGTCAGCATTCACATCCCAACCTGTCTTCTACCACCTTCATGTGCTTATTGACTAAAGAAAAACATAATCAGAACGAAACAGTGTTGGAACTTGTCTTCTAGCACTCCTGAAAGACAAGCTGCTACTCATTATAGTTCTCTGGCATCTTAGAAAGACATGATGAAAGCCACTAAGGCAGTCAACACCTCATGATCAACATAATCAGAGACTGCTGATAGAGTTAGGATTTTCAATACCAAGAAGAGAATCCAGCCTCTCCCAGCAACCCATTTTATTAATTTATTTTTTTCAATAAAGTCTGGCCACTGATATTACTCCTGATTTAAGTTATGGCACCAAGAAGACCTTCAAGAAGTACTTCACCTTCCATTGCTATGGCATTTTTCTGGCCTTACGTTTAGTGCCTTATTTTGTCTCCTCACCTGAGTCTCAGTCTTTCCAGTGTTCTTTTCCACCCTCCCCAACATTCCCCAGGTGGGTTACTTATCTTAAAAGTTACTTCTCCCATTAATGTAGCTTCTTAGACAAGAAGCTTTTTGAGAAAACCACCAGTCTTCCTGTCCACTTGCAAACCCGGATCACAAGAGGTCTTTGATACATTGAGGAATTTCCACACATAATTAATACAAAACAAGCACACTTTAAAACTGATGTTTGAATCACTTCAGCCTACACACACACTGGCCTTTCACAATAAATAGAACTTCTCTGCACACACTGTCAAAGAAATGAGAATATTCACATGTATGTACTATTAAGACCAGCCATGGGTCATTTATTCGGAAAGGTGAAGGTGAGAGAACACACATAGTTTGAAAAGGTGAAGGTGGGAGAAAATGTGCAATTTCTTTACTGACTACTCAGAATCGATGCACCAGACTCAAAGGCTCACCAGTGCTCCACAGGCCTGAGCGGCTCTCACCATGCAGAAATGCTTTGAAGCAAAACCATCAAGACCAAGTGTGCCCCAAGTTCAATTGAAAGAGCCACAACAGTGTTGCTGAACCTCCCTTTTCCCACCATACTCATTTGCCTAAAGCGTCTCTTGGCTGTCAAAGAGAAGGTTTTACATACACCACAGACTCACAACTGGTTCAACCTTAGTGAAGTCAGTACTTGAAAAAGAGAAGCTGAGGCAGGACAAAGCCTAGGCTCATGAAAAAAATAAATCTACTTAAGAATAAATATTATTTCCATAGGATAAATAACCTAAACTACAATCACCACTAGCATACCCACATTCCACAGTATTCTTCCGTCTTCCTCTATACAATGGCAATATACACACTGTCACAGATTGTTAAACACAATTTACCCACACAGTAGTTTCAGAGCATTATCAATACAACCCACCCCCTCAAGAGAAAAAGTAAGTCCTTTTAATATAATACCTACATGTGCTGGGACCTGAGAAACAGTATTTCTAATTAGACAGAAACAGCACACTGCTTCATTTCACAGAACAGCTGTAACGAGACCTGCAAGTTAGTGCAAATCAAACCACCATTTAACTTTTAGTAAGTCACAGGCAGCCTTACCTCTCATCCTCACCATCTACGAGAGGCGTTGTCAATGGCAGCACCTTCAGTGGGAAGAGGGATGCAGAGGATGGGATGTTGCTGCTACCACCATCTGAAACAGCTGATGCTCCAACACCACTCTCGACACCGGCAGCTTGAGGTAAACCCACCAAGGAAGGTTCTGTAGGGCGTCTGCCATCTTCAATTTGGCTTACAATTGACTGAGCTAACGATTGTGCAGGGAATTGGGTAGAGCTTAGTGGTATCTGCTGTGGCACACTCTGTGCCACTGGCATACCTATACTTGTTGATATCAAAGGAGGCTGGCTAACACTTTGAGCCAAATTGCCATTCTGCACAGCCGAAGCCTGTGCTATGTTCTGTGGCTGTCCCAAGCCTACAGAAGCAGAAGGTATGCCAGGAGGCACAGCTGAACCAGCTTGACTTGGTGCAGGAACAGTACTAGCAGAAGGTATAGGGCTAACCGCAGACAGCTGCTGGCCAGTCATTCCTTGGACTACAGACTCCACTCCTTGTGCCTGCGGCTGAACAGGTAACAAGGTGTTTTGCTGAGCAATGACCATTTGCTGAGGAAGGCCTGAAGCACTAGGCTGTAATCCCTGCTGCATTATTCCTGTCTGCACAGGCTGCACTACTTGGGAAGATGGAGGAGCAGCCGTTGACGGCATAACTGGAGGTGGAATTTGGTTTGCAGCAGACGGTGGTTGCACCACAGCAGCTACGCTTCCCTGCTGCCCAACGTTCAGCATCTGACCACTGGCAGCTACACCTGGTATTGCTGCTGGAGCATGTGCAACAGGCTGAGCTGGGGCAGCGGCTGGAAGTGCTTGCACTGAAGGCTGCATGCCCTGTGCCTGGGCAACAGGAACCGGCTGCCCAGCTCCTACCCCAGCAGAACTTGGCTGCATGGCTGGGGCTGGAGTCTGAAGGATCTGCTGATGTTGAATGTAGTCTGGCATGGCCCCTGCAACGGAGTTTTGGTTCACCGGCTTAACGTGACCCGCGGCCATCTGCGTAGGAACTGGCTGCTGCTGTTGCTGCTGCTGTCCATACTGCAACTGCTGCTGCTGCACCACTGGCAAAGTCTGCACGGGCTGTGCTGGCTGAGAATACGGCAGCTGCTGTTGAGCCATACTTTGAATGGCAGGTTGCTGGTGGCCCAGAGATGGGGATACACCTAGTATATTAACTGGGGCTGGCTGAACCCCAGTCACAGTGGTTAGACTGGCCTGTGCAGGAGGCTGGACCCCTGGCTTCTGCTGTGGATAGTTTACTTCTTGAGAATGCAGCTGGACTTGTGCAAGCTGTGATTGAGAAACACTCTGTGGTATACTAGATGCTGGAATTGCTGGAGGAGCAGCGCTGGTAAAATCCATCTGCTGTGGACCCACACCTTGAAACGCTTGCTGCTGTACCACAGTAGGTGCTCCCATTTCTCCACTTCCCACACTTTCTGTATAGTGACTCAGTGTGCTTACATTGCTGCTAACAGAACTCCCACTGGTGCTCTCCCTTTCAGAAGTCACTTCAAGCGGGTTTTGTTTTATTGTCTCTACTGCTTTGTTTACTGCTACTCCTTCTGAAACTGCAACAGTGTTTTCTTTATCATAGAATTCAGTGCATGTCCATCTACCTTTTTTGAAAGGTTCAGAACTAGAATCTAATTTTACAACCCTAAACCTTGATGTGCCAGATGTAGGCTGCTGCTGCTGCTGCTGGCCTGATCCCACTGCCATTCCTGCAGTTGGATTAGTAACATTGTTAATGACACTAGAGGAAGCACTCGTACCATTGCCAACACCACTCAAGATATTCACATTAACACTGCTGCTAGTTCCAGACAAAGCATTTACATTACCAGTACTCGTGATGTTGCTTAAATTTATAGTACCAAGCACGTTGCTTGCCACACTAGAACTACCACCACTCATATTATTTAAGGTACTAGATCCAGTAGCAGGACTTACACCTAAATTGCCAGGAGTACTCGTAGTGCGGATATTAGACACGGCAGATGCCGGGGAACCAGTGGATGATGCAGCAGAAACTGGTGCAGTTGATATAACATTGTCAGAGCTTCCAGTTGTTGATAGTTTTCTAAATGATGGACTGGGCGGTGGTCCTCCAGAAACTGGGGCACTACCCACCCCAGGGTGCGATGGATGATGGTGTCCATGATGGTGGTGGTGAAGATGGTGGTGATGATGAACGTGATGGGGGTGAACACTTCCATTGATCACAACACTCTGCTGTGGGTGATGAGGCAGAGGAGTATGCTGCTGAGGAAGATGAGGCTGGTTTGGAGAAACAGCCCCAGGAGTCTCTGCCTCTTGGAAGTTATTCAGAGTCTCTTCAGAGGAGCTCCTCTCAGGTTCTCCCAAGTCAGTGGCCCTGGATAAAGAAACATCCAAGATCTCTGAAGACGAGAGGTCTTCAGTGTGAGACTCATCCAGGTCATCATAGCTTTCCGTATCCTCGGCTATGCTGTTATTAGAGCTCATACTAGCTGATATTTGAGCAGGGGTCACACTGGTAATTTGGAAGCCACTTTTCTTTTTCATTTGAGCTCCAGTCTGTGCAAGAGGCTGTGGCTGGAGCTGAGACTGCGAGAGGAGGTTCAGGCTTTGTGGAGGAGGGGGTGTCGGCTGTGGACCCGCTGAAGAAGATGCTGCGGGAGATGGAGGCGGCGGCTGGACCAGCAAAGGCGGCTGATAATCCTCGG